>NW_028059223.1:0-8492 GCF_054177405.1 Leptonychotes weddellii
TTCTAGATAGATGCAAAAGAATCGGGTATTTCTTCTAAACTTGGGAATCTTAACGCAAATTCTAATCTGACCCTTTTTTAGGGAGGTAATTGGGAAGGTTAAGTTTTTGGGAGTTTGTAAAATTGGTGGCTGTTGGGAACATTTTTGGTGTTCACCATGTTTCAATATGAAGTGGAACTGAAGTGGTTTTTCATTCAAAAATAGTGACTAGCAACAGCTGATTCTGAGACACCCTTACAGGACTGACAGTCTAAAAATAAAGTTCTGAGTAGGAATGAAGAGAGAAAAAGGCATTTTCTCAGTGTCAGGTGTTTTAGAACACTTGATGGGCCCGTGGGTTTGGTAATGGCTCCCGTCTTACAAAAAAGAAACCCATCAGTTTATCAGTCTCAGCCCTGCCTGGAGACCCCGAACTTTCTCCCACACGCCCCACTGCAAAGCTCCACACACCGTCCTTACAGTTGAAAGAACTTGTGTTTGTTGTTTTTTTTTTTAAAGATTTTATTTATTTTTTGACAGAGAGAGACAGCGAGAGAGGGAACACAAGCAGGGGGAGTGGGAGAGGGAGAAGCAGGCTTCCCGCTGAGCAAGGAGCCCGATGTGGGGCTCGATCCCAGGACCCTGGGATCATGACCTGAGCCGAAGGCAGACGCTTAACGACTGAGCCACCCAGGTGCCCCGAAAGAACTTGTGTTTTAAGAGATGTCTGTGCCTTTGTTGGCTGAACAGGTCAGTTACAGAGGGATGAAGTGGAAGGAGTGGGTGGCCCCGATGCCAGGCCAGTCGAGCTTCACTGGCTTGCAGGTAATGGAGAACTCTCCCAGGTCGCAGCCAGTCATCTCCGGCTTGATACCCACCTGGCTGGAGGTCTTGCCGCTGTAAACGCACCCTGCTGCTCACCATCCCGGTGGAACAGGTGCGCCCTAGCCTCCTGGTGCCCCTCCATGGGCGGTGCCTCTTGGGCCTCGCGTGCTGCTCCCTCTGCAGGCGCCGCGTGCCCCCAGGGAGGCCACCCAGCCGCGGGGCCCCTGAGGGGGTGCATGAGCTGCTCGAGGGACAAGTCCAGCAGCCGGGCTCCTGAGCAGGTGCGTGAGCTGCTCGAGAGACTAGTGCAGAAGCCGGTCAAGGCCCCCGCGGCAGTAGGTGAACTTGAGGGAGGCCCGGGGCTGCTTCTGCTCCGCTTCCGCCATCTTGTTGGCTCTTCGGAAAAAGTGAGAACTCGAGGTTTTGGGTTTTTTTTTTAAAATATTTTATTTGTTTATTTGACAAAAATTGAGAGAAAGCACAAGCAGGGGGAGCGGCAGAGGGAGAGGGAGAAGCAGGCTCCCCGCTGAAGGGAGAGCCTATTGCGGGGCTCTAACCCGGCGGACCAGCCCCCAGCCCCCCGCCCCGCCTCATGACCTGAGCCGAAGGCAGGCACTTAACCGACGAAACCACCCAGGCGTCCCAGAGAGAAAACTCAAGTTTCGACAATTAGATGTGTAGAGTAGTTTACAGCATTTATGCTCCAGGAATAGTCTTTCCATTTGTCTCTCCAGCCTGGGTTCCCGAGGTGGAGAGGATGTCCACCGTTATCTTCACCGACTAAGGGTTTGAGGAATGAAATAGAGACTGTAATAGCCTTCAGTAGTTTAATAATGAAGAGGGGAAAAGGCAGTAGGGGATGCTGCAGGAGGGGCATATTTGTGTTTTATTTTGCTTTTAAAAGAAGTGAGAGGGAGCACCTCAGGGCTCAAGGTCAGGTGGAAAATTGGGTTATTTGCATACCAGGGGAATGGAGTAAGAGTTCAGTGCTTTGAAGCGTGGCTGCAAAGTATTAGGTTCTGAGAGGAAAGTGATAGCAAGTCCTAAGGGGAATAAAAGGTGAGCAAATGTTATTTTATCTTAATGTTAACCACACATCTTAAGGATGAGGAAGTAAATCCATAGAAGTTGAGAAAAATGCCCAATGCCACATAGCTAAAATGTCAGAGCTAGAGGGTTGTTCCAGGGAAGCAGCCTTTATCTTTTTTTTTTTTTTTTAAGCTAAGCTGAGCTGGCCTGCCTTAGAAAAGCAGAAGGAGGTTCTGTCCATGAGAACAAGGGCATACTGGGTGCTGAAGCGGCTTTTGCAGAAACTTGAACGGGAGACAGGAGGTCTGGGAGGGGACTGAGAGCTTCTGTGGTCAGGGATAGTGGGAAAGCAGGGTATTGGATCGTCCAGCAGGGATGTTGGCAACCCCTGAGGCTTTTAACTGTAGGGCATTGAAGTCCTGCGGGTAGAAGACAACCTTTTAAATAATTACGACCTTGAGGGAGGCTGAAGATAAGAGGGGACAAGAACCTCAAAAGGAGGTGTTGTTGAGAGTGGAGGATGCACTAAAGCTTGGAATGGCAGCAGGAAGCTGGGGAATCTGCTTAGGGATGGTGTAAGAAGTGGACTCTTGGTTGCAGAGAAAGTGGCATGTTCCAGATACAGGCATCCATCCATTATAATATCCAGGTGATGAAAGACTTGTTTGAAAGAGCAAGAAACGAAGGAGACACCATTTAAGGCTAAAAGCCACTAACATTTTGGTTTTTTCAATCTCCCTTGCATTTTGTTTTATAGGGTAGTATTTATACTACATGTACAACTTTTTTAGCATTAAGGATGTCAAAACATTTTAAATGGCTATCCAGTATTTGTTTATATGGATGCTACATATTTTACTTAACAACTTCCAATCTTGGGGGTGTCTGGATTATTAATAATCTTTTGCTATTATGAGTAATGCTGTAGTTAGTATTGTTATGGTTAAATCTTGAGTTAAAAATAGAGTTCTAGAAAGTAAAGTAACCCTTAATTACAGAGATGAAGGAAGGCAGTAGATTAGGAATTTTGGAGAGTGTGGAGCTGTTCTGTAGACCTAAGCTGGTAAATTTGGGTGCAGCCCACAGATGGGAGGAGAGGAGGTGAGCTTCTTGACTAGACACCAAAATAAGAGGCATGGTTCACTGTAGGTGAACTCAATCTGTAGGATTGCAGAAGTGCATAGCTGACCAAATAAGAAACAGTATTTTATGTAATCCTGTGCCTTGAATTTAAGGAAGTTTATTGGAAGTGTTCACATGAAAGTATCTGCTGGTAGTGGGTGATTGCAGCAGTGCTCAATGCAACCTTACAAATATTTGTCAGAGGAGGAAAACTAGAATTGGTTGAACACCTCCTAGGTGTGAGGCACAGTGCTCAATACAGTATGTATGTTAGATTTTCATAGCAGGTGTTTTAAAGATGAGGAGACTCAGCGAGGTTAAGTAACTTCTGAAGACTCAAGACCCCATGCTCATTCCCCTAGCCTAAGAAAGTAGATATTAGATCAAACCTGTTCTGAGGACTTCTGATGGACCTGTCTACATACCTTGATCATAACACGGAATACCTGCCACCTAGTTATGTGTTTATTTTAGTTTTTCCTGTTGTAAAACCATGAAGCTCTTGAGAGCAAGACCATCTTTGATCCAAATCCCCTTAACTTGTAGTAGGTACTCAATAAATGTTTTTTAAATATTTATCAAAGGATGATTGAGTGTCCCAGGCAGGATATTTCCTTAGATTTGGGTAGAGAGAACTAAAGTTGTGGTGGAGGAGAAATAATGAGTAGATCCTAACACTGAAAGCATTAACTCCTATGAGGCATAACATTTTTTATGATATAACACTTAGCTTGCTGTGAAGCTGCCATGGTCAATTCATTTAAATTTATGTATTTCTAATATATTTTCTATGGGAAAATATAATTTACTTCATCATACTAACTTTGAAAGAATACCTCTATTCTACTGAGTAAAGTATTATTGAGCTACAAATAAGCTATAAATTGAGCTACAAAAAGATAATTTTATTTTTAAGTAATCTCTACACCCAACATAAGGGCTCTAACTCACAACCTGGAGATCAAGAGTTACCTGCTCTACCAACTGAGCCAAACAGCCATTCCTAAATAGAGAATTTTGGATACAGTAGCTTTAAGTGCTACCATGTGTTGGGGGAAAACTTTTGGTGGCAAAAGCTGAGTGCATAGAACTTTTTTTTTTTTTTAAAGATTTTATTTATTTGGCAGAGAGAGGCACAGTGAGAGAGGGAACACAAGCAGGGGGAGTGGGAGAGGGAGAAGCAGGCTCCCCAACGAGCAGGGAGCCTGATGTGGGGCTCGATCCCAGGACCCTGAGATCATGACCTGAGCCGAAGGCAGACGCTTAACGACTGAGCCACCCAGGTGCCCCCCCCCTTTTTTTTTTTTAGAGAAAAGAGAGGTCCACTCCATGTGCCCATCACTAACTTGAGCAGTGATAACCTCATGGTCCATTCTGTTTCAACTATATTTCTTTACTCCTCCCAACCCACTGATTTCTTTTTTTTTTTTTAAGATTTATTTATTTATTAGAGAGAGTGTGCGTGAACACGCACATGAAAGGGGGAGGGGCCGAGGTAGAGGGAGAGAATCTCAAGCAGACTCCCCACTGAGCTCAGAGCCCAACATGAGGCTCGATCCCAGGACTCTGAGATCATAACCTGAGCGAAAATCAAGAGTCCGACTCTCAACCAACTGGACCATCCAGGCCCCCTGCACCCCCCACCCCCCCTCTCCCTGCCATGGAAGAACATGCAACACTTGATCTCAGCATTATGAGTCTGAGCCTCACATTGGGTGTAGAGATTACTTAAAAATAAAATCTAAAAAGAAAAAATAAAATACCAGACATTATATGTCATTCATACAGATTTCAGTATTTCTTTCTTTTTTTTTAAGATTTTATTTATTTATTTGAGAGATAGAGCCAGAGAGCACAAGCGGAGGGAATGGCAGAGGGAGAGGGAGGAGCAGGCTCTGCACTGAACAGGGAGCCTGATGTGGGGCTCGATTCCAGGCCCCTGGGATTATGACCTGAGCCGAAGGCAGATGCTTAACTGTCTGAGCCACCCAGGCACCCCCAGACTTCAGTATTTCTAAAAGATAATGATTCTTTTTTTAAAAAACTTAATCAAAATATCATTGTTAAACCTGCATGAAATAAACAAGAGTTTCTAAATATCAAAAATGGAGGAGTGCCTGGGTGGCTCAGTCAGTTGAGCTTCTGACTCCTGATCTCAGGTCTTGATCTCAGGCTTGTGAGTTCAAGTCCCTTGACTTGATTATGTCAAGTCATAAAAAGTATTGTGGGGTACCTGGGTGGCTCAGTTGGTTAAGCATCCAACTCTTGATCTCACCTCAGGTCTTGATCTCAGGGTTGTGAGTTCAAACCCCACATTGGGCTTAAAAAATAAAAATAAATAAATACATATCAAATATGGATATTTCAAATTTTCACTATCCTACACCCCTCACCCTTTTTATATAGTTGTTTTAATTTGAATTCAGGACTGTTAACTCTTATTTATCTATTTAATTAATAGTTTTCCTCTCCCTTTATCTCCTTTGCAGTTTGTTTAAAAAAAAAACAGTTAATTTTCCTGTAGAATTTTCCACATTTTACTAATTGGCCCCATGGTCTCATTTAACATGTTCTTCTGTCTTCTCTGTTAGATCCAGAAACTTGATCGGATTCTGATGCAACAATACCTTATAGCTAATGCTGTGTACTAACATCAGAAGACTTACTGTTGTCTCCCTTTTTGTATTGTTAATAGCCACTGATGAATATTCCCTGTAAATTCTCTTTCCTTCTTCATTAATCAACTGGAAATGTTCCCTCGTGGATGATTTAATTATTCAAGGTAGAGTTTGTACAGAAAAAGCATATTAAGGACTTGATTTTTTTTTTTAACCAGTTTTCAGAATCAAAAATTAGGTTTCTAGATCCTTCAGTGGTGCCTACCAAGGTTTTGGGGGGTTCTGTTGTTGTTGTTTGTTTATTTTTAAGTATCATATGACCTCCTGAATTTTTCAAATATTTGATGTGTTGCATTCCATTGCAGTTACTGTTCTTATTGATGTCCAATTTTGGCCCAGTGGGAGCCTCTTCAGGTAGACTCCTAAATCCTTCTGATATGACCCCAGTGGTTTTTTGATAGTTTCTTTTGTTTTCTGGTAAGACAAAATGTTCTAGGCTTACCTTATACATTTTCTGTCCCAAACCTAGAATCAATCATTTCTCCAAAGTGTTTTGTTTCCAAAACACATTTCTTTCATGTATATCTACTATTTATCTGTATATTATACATATACATGTATACACTATTATATAAATGTGCTTATATATAAGCAATATATACTTTAGTGTTTATATGTTTATTAGTAATATATTAGTAATATCACTATATATACATATCTATATGGTTTCAGAATAATACCAATATTATTACTAAAATATAAATCATTTACTGAGAACAGTTTAATATTTTTTTGGTTTGGTCCTCAGTGTAAGTCCTTTGGTACAAATTACTGTTTTATTTATTTTTTTATTTTTTTTAAAAAATTTTATTTATTTGAGAGACACAGCGAGAGAGGGAACACAAGCAGAGGGAGTGGGAGAGGGAGAAACAGGCTTCCTGCTGAGCAGGGAGCCCGATGTGGGGCTTGATCCCAGGACCCTGGGATCATGACGTGAGCCGAAGGCAGACATTTAATGACTGAGCCACCCAGGCGCCCCCAAATTACTGTTTTAAAAATCATTTTGAACACTTCCTCTTTATGTGGTTAAGCCACAAACTTAATACATTGTGATGTCCATTTGTTTTATTTTGCTTTTGATTTTAAAGATTGCTTTTTTAAAAATTAGGATTTAATTTAGTTTTATAATGATGTAAAACAATTACATATTTTCAAAGTCAAGCTTACAAAATAAGATGTTTTTAGAAAAACTAGTTGATATTTCTATCCTTTCACTCTGATCCTCTCTCCCTCTATAGGTAAACATTTATAAAATTTTATGACTTTGATTTTCAAAAATGTAAGCAAATATGTATAAATATTTGTAGCCTCCTCTTGCCATCTCAAATAAATGGGAGCATATTACTCACTACATACTTTTTTCTGTCTTTCCTCTTTTGTTTAACTGTATGTATAGGAGAGAGAAACATTAATTTTATTATATGTAGAATATAAAGAATTCTGAAATGTACTCACACATATGAACATTGAACTAAGCTTTAAAGTTTTAGATAAAAAGATGTGGAGGAGAGTCGTTTTCTCTCCTACTCAGACACCCAAGGACAAACTGTTCTGTAAGCTTATTCTAGGAAAGTCGATTTCTCTTTTCTTGCATGCTTATTAGGCAAGCCATTTCAGCAGGAACTAGTGTTTCAGTTTCCCCTTATTTTTATTTGATTACATGTTCTTAAATAGACTGATCCTCAAGTTTGTCTTTTAAATCGAATAGCTGTAAATGTTTCTCACTTCTTGAAGACGATACAGTATGGCTTTTAAAAAGGTAATAATCACCGCTGGAGCTTGCCTGAATTTCCAAGACGTGACCATTTTGAGTATCCTAGTGCTTAAGGAGGAAAAATATGTAAATAAAATTCCTTTATGCAAATGTTTCCTGCAATTCTCATTGCCATCCAAATTCTTGTAAATCATGATAAACAGATGCTACTGAACTAAATGACTAAGTAAAATTATGGAGATAGATTCTATTTATCTTATTTTTCAGTGTTGGGGAGGGAGAGAAGGATATTAACTAAATTTTATCTGTCTGCATGATGATTAGGGCAGACACCAAGAACTCTATTAATTGAGTTCAGCAAGGCGAGATGTGGGACTCTTCAGAATTGGAGAGCTGCCCTTGGTAAGGGAGAGGTTCTATTGCAACTTGGTTTGCTTTACCAGAGAACTGTGTTTTGGAAATAATTCAGTATCAAGCTTGCTGGGTCTTTGCCTACTGTTTAAATTTCTGTTACTTTTTTTTCTTAAAAAAATTGAAGTAAACTTCACTTAACATAAAATTTACCATTTTAACTATTTAAGAATGTGCAATTTGGTAACTTCCAGTACATTCACAATGTCATGCAACCATGGCCACTGTGTAACTCCAGAACATTTTCAGCATTCCCAGAAGAAACTGGGTACTCATTAAATGGTCACTCCCCTTTTTCTCTCCACACCCCCCCCAGCCCATGGCACCCATCTGCTTTCTGTGTTTATGGATTTAACTGTTCTGGACATCTGGGAACATACAATATGTGGCTTTTTGTGTCTGGCTTCTTTCACTCTGCATAATGTTTGCAAGATTCATCTTGTAGTAGGTATCAGTACTTCAGTCCTTTTTATGGCCAAATAATACTACATTGTATGGATATATCACAATTTATTCATTCATCAGTTGATGGATATTTTTTTTTTTTTTAAAGATTTTATTTATTTATTTGACAGAGAGAGACACAGCGAGAGAGGGAACACAAGCAGGGGGAGTGGGAGAGGGAGAAGCAGGCTCCCTGCAGAGCAGGGAGCCCGATGTGGGACTCGATCCCAGGACCCTGGGATCATGACCTGAGCCGAAGGCAGTCGCTCAACCGACTGAGCCACCCAGGC
>NW_028059224.1:0-397 GCF_054177405.1 Leptonychotes weddellii
AAAAAACTGCCTAAATCCTTCTCCCCTCCCTAACTCAGAACTAGCTCTGGTCCTGTGCCAGATCAGAGCCCCCAGTCTGCACTGCGAGCGCACATGCTGCAGAGTGACCTTGGGCAAGTCACATTCATTCCCTCCGCTGCAGCTGCAGATCGGGCCACTCGTTTTGTGTGGGATTTTTTTTTTTTTTTTTTTTTTTTTCGATCTCTGCTAAGAATACCTGCCCCAGATAATGCTCAGGCTCTGGCAATTCCTGCAAACCACCGCAGGCATCAAAGGCTCCCAGCAGGGCCAGATCAGACCAGTCCCCCAACCCCCACCGCGAGTCCACCACCACCACAGGGGGGCCGCAGTGCCGCCAAATTTGGGGGACAGAGCCCTGTCGGTCTAGGGGCGGGGA
>NW_028059225.1:0-397 GCF_054177405.1 Leptonychotes weddellii
AAATCCAAGTGGTTAAAATATGCAAGTCTTATATTTACTGATGTAGGTAATGCTCTTAGGGTAGCCAGAGCAGTAGTGCCTATAGATTTAGTAGGTTTTCTTTGAATTTTTTACTCTTGGGGATTCCCTCCTTCCTAAACTTCTCATTTTGATATAATTTCTAAGTTAAAGAAAAACTGTAAGGATGAAGTTCCAGCCCAGCTCCACTGAGGTTATTCCCCAAGTCCACAGAAAGCTGAACTCTGTCTATGACCTTGGCTTACTGGGACATCCATGGGCTGGCTTATACCATTCACCTACTTCTGGAACACACAAACTCAAAACTATGAGGAAAATAAACATGTGATGGGGGATGCTCCAACTATGACAGAAGCCAGTGGTGGAATGAAACATTCAA
>NW_028059226.1:0-397 GCF_054177405.1 Leptonychotes weddellii
CATCTGTATCTTTGGGGTAAATACCCAGTAGTGCAATTGTTGGGTCATAGGATAGCTCTATTTTTAATTTTTTGAAGAACCTCCACACTGTTTTCCAAAGTGGCTGTACCAACTTGCATTCCCACCAATAGTTTAAGAGAGTTCCCCTTTCTCCACAACCCCTCCAACATTTGTTGTTTCTTGCCTTGTCAATTTTTGCTATTCTAACTGGTGTAAGGTGGTATAGCCAAACTGTGGAAAGAGCCGAGATGCCCTTTAATAGACGAATGGATAAAGAAGATGTGGTCCATATATAGAATGGAATATTACTCAGCCATCAGAAAGGATGAATACCCAACTTTTGCATCAACATGGATGGGACTGGAGGAGATTATGCTAAGTGAAATAAGTCAAACAG
>NW_028059227.1:0-397 GCF_054177405.1 Leptonychotes weddellii
CAGGGAACCAGACTTGGGGCTCGATCCCGGGAATCCAGGATCATGACCTGAGCTGAAGGCAG
Source organism: Leptonychotes weddellii (assembly GCF_054177405.1). NCBI lineage: Eukaryota > Metazoa > Chordata > Mammalia > Carnivora > Phocidae > Leptonychotes > Leptonychotes weddellii. Next base: position 63 of record NW_028059227.1, read on the forward strand.
ACACTTAACCAACTGAGCCACCCAGGTGCCCCTCCTCTGCTCTGTTTTGAATTGGGTTGTTTGGTATTTTTGTTGTTGGGTTGTAGGGGTTCTTTATATATTCTGGACATTAATCCCTTATCAGATATACGACTTGCGGGGCGCCTGGGTGGCTCAGTTGGTTAAGCGACTGCCTTCGGCTCAGGTCATGATCCTGGAGTCCCTGGATCGAGTCCCGCGTCGGGCTCCCTGCTCGGCAGGGAGTCTGCTTCTCCCTCTGACCCTCCTCCCTCTCATGCTCTCTGTATCTCATTCTCTCTGTCTCAAATAAATAAATAAAATCTTTAAAAAAAAAA
>NW_028059228.1:0-397 GCF_054177405.1 Leptonychotes weddellii
GTCTAAACATTTTATTTGGTAAAATTTTCTTCTCTGTCTGCAAAAGGAAAAATTATTAATCTACAAAATATTAAGAAAGAAGTCCTAATGCCTTCTTGCCAGGTGCCTGAGAAATAGTACACATTTATTCTTAGAAATCCACAGTATAAATTTTTTGTGATACCTGGCCAAAATTCTTCCCTAGATTTATCAATGTTTCCAGTCATACTTAAGAAGTGTATTAACTACTTTGAGAGATTTCTTTACAGCTTGCCTGGTCAAAAGACTTTGTTTCAAGCAAAGTTGTTTTTTGTTTTTTGTTTTTTTTTTACAGTCAGATACTTCTAGTAGGGTTGGCCATGTAACAGCCTATAAGTCATTAACTATAGTTATATTAAATTTATAAGAATCAATCCCA
>NW_028059229.1:0-397 GCF_054177405.1 Leptonychotes weddellii
GCCTGGGTGGCTCAGTTGGTTAAGCAACTGCCTTCGGCTCAGGTCATGATCCTGGAGTCCCTGGATCGAGTCCCGCATCGGGCTCCCTGCTCGGCAGGGAGTCTGCTTCTCCCTCTGACCCTCCCCCCTCTCATGTGCTCTCTCTCATTCTCTCTCTCTCAAATAAATAAATAAAATCTTTAAAAAAAAAAAAAAAAAAAAAAAAAAAACCCTATTTAATGAGGAAGGCATTTAAGGCTTTAAAATTTCCCCCGAGGACTATTTTAGCTCCTAAAATGGTATAGTTCATTGGTCTAAAATTTTCTCCTTTTCATCATCTTTTAAATGGTTTGTAATTTCACTTCTGACTTCTTTGATACAAAGATTATTTAGTAGTATGTTAATTTCCAAGTATTTG
>NW_028059230.1:0-397 GCF_054177405.1 Leptonychotes weddellii
GGCGCCTGGGTGGCTCAGTTGGTTAAGCAACTGCCTTCGGCTCAGGTCATGATCCTGGAGTCCCGGGATCGGGTCCCGCATCGGGCTCTCTGCTCGGCAGGGAGTCTGCTTCTCCCTCTCCCACTCCCCGTTTGTGTTCCCTCTCTCGCTGTGTCTTTCTCTGTCAAATAAATAAATAAAATCTTTAAAAAAAAAAAAAAAATTGAGCCTAGGGAGGAAAAATAACTTAGTAAAGACTAATAAAAAATAATTAACAAAAATGAGATTCAAACTCAAGTTTTTTTAACAAGAGCCCACACTTTAAGCCACTCTGATACACTGCCTCTAAGAGTTATATTTTAAAACTAGAATTCTGGGGCGCCTGGGTGGCTCAGTTGTTAAGCATCTGCCTTCTGCT
>NW_028059231.1:0-397 GCF_054177405.1 Leptonychotes weddellii
AGGGTGTAAGAAGACAAGAGGAGGGCGCCTGGGTGGCTCAGTCGTTAAGCGTCTGCCTTCGGCTCAGGTCATGATCCCAGGATCCTGGGATCGAGTCCCGCATCGGGCTCCCTGCTCAGCAGGGAGTCTGCCTCTCCCTCTACTCCTCCCCCCTGCTCATGATCTCTCTCTCTCGCTCTCTCTCAAATTAAAAAAAAAAGGGGCGCCTGGGTGGCTCAGTTGGTTAAGCGACTGCCTTCGGCTCAGGTCATGATCCTGGAGTCCCTGGATCGAGTCCCGCATCGGGCTCCCTGCTCGGCAGGGAGCCTGCTTCTCCCTCTGATCCTCCCCCCTCTCATGTGCTCTCTCTCTCTCATTCTCTCTGTCTCAAATAAATAAATAAAATCTTTAAAAAAAA
>NW_028059232.1:0-397 GCF_054177405.1 Leptonychotes weddellii
AAAAAAAAAGATAAAAAAATATGCAAGTAATTCCTCATACCTATTAGGGAAAATGAAGAGTGTTGGAAGAGGTTGTAAGTGGTGTGAGACTACAAGGCAGGTATGACCCTAAATGCAGAAAGAAAGAATAGTTAGGAGGAAGTATTTTAGGTTGTACTACGTATCTTGAGTGGTGAGCGAAATAGGAGAGGAGGTACGAATATCCAGTTACAAAATAAAGAAGTCATGGGGATGTAAATACAGCATAGGGAATAGGAGTCAGTGATATTGTAATAACTTTATAATACTTGGTACTTATCCTTATCATGGTGAACATTATGTAATGTACAGAATGTCAAATAACTATGTTGTACACCTGAAACTAATAAAATATTATATGCCAACTATACTTCAATTT
>NW_028059233.1:0-8492 GCF_054177405.1 Leptonychotes weddellii
CTGCAATTAAGAATTCCTCATATCAATGAGATCATATGATACATGTCTTTCTCTGTTTGACTTATTTCACTCAACATAATACCCTCCAGTTCCATCCACGTCGTTGCAAATGGCAAGATCTCATTCCTTTTGGCCATCTACTTAATTTTTAAGAGAGCAAGGTATAAGTTATGATTCTTTATTATATTGGTCTGAAGTGTATATAAGGTTAGTATGTTAAGCATTTACAAAATACTAGTAAGTCGTAATTATGCAGAATATTCACAAAGTTTAATGCACAGATCAAGCATATCATTTAGGCTACAGATATATGTTAATAGCTGCTTTCTTTTAAAACAGACATTTAAAATAATACAAGTCATAGTAATGTTAAGGGCTTTTTCCCCGACAGACAATTACATGATCTTGTTTTCTTCAGAAAAGATGATGTGGTCCAACAGGTTTCAGACTTGCCAACAAGGTCGATAGACTCTTCCCAGCATGCACCTGAGCACTGGAGGAAAAAAAAGTTTAAATTGTTTAAAGCACTATTATTATCACACAAAATTTATTAGAAAATAAGGGAATGGATCTAATATAGCTAATTCTGAATAAATCAAAATTACAGTAACTCTTAAATGCCTTTTAATCCCACATCTTTGGCAGGGGTCACTTAATTGAACCATGGTCTTATTTGATTTTCTTAAGATTGGATCCAAATCCAGTTAAACTCAGAGTTCTATTTTTATGGTATTAAGATATAAGAATTGAATTTTAAAAAAACTACTCACTGTCAAAATCTCTCCTTCCTATAGGAAATTTAGCTGAGTTTTCTTCATCCCCAATTTCTCTCTTTTCTTGTGTTGATTCAGTATTCTGAACTCCATTCTCAGCTGGAAAAGCTACAGATCCTTTTAGTGCAAGATAAGGTTTTATAGCCAGATTCAGTGGCAGACCATTATTTAAGAAATTATGTTTGGAGCCTGTGTTCTGTAAAGAAAAGGTTGATTTGTGTTTTAGCTGTCTTACTGGTAATAGAACTATAATGTATTTGTATAATATTCTCATTGATCAATTTAAAGATGCTCTGCACTGTTTTGACTCTAAAAATACATTAGATACAAATTTTTGGGAAAAAAATCTTTTGGATAAGAAGTGTTGTCCAGAGTGGAAGAACAACGTGGTATGTATGAAATTTCATCAGTTGTCCTAAAGAATAGTGTGACTGTTTATATATACTTCTGTTTATAAAAGTATCAATTTTACTTTCAAAAGTATCATAAAAATCATTCAAATTTCCATTGAAGAAAGGATAAGTCACATTGCCACTCACCTTTGAATTTTTGTTTTCCTCATCACTCGTGAAACTGTTCTCATCATTTTTATATTGTTCCAGAGAAGGAGCAACAACTGATTTTTGTGGAGTATCTTCCTTCTGAAAGGCTTTCCCCAGCCGGAATGTATTAAATACCATGTCATCTTCTAAATTTCTTATGGACTTGGATGCTGAAAGTAAAATGCCTTGAGAAAACAGAGAAAAAGTTAGTATTAACAGGTAGGAAGAGAGACTCATTTTTGCCATTCTTAGTTTGATGTTTGCATAGAGTCAAGTAAGGATTTGTAAAATGAAAAAAAATTTCTCAGTCAACCTACTTTGTAGGTGATTCCTACCTTTATATATTTTCCAACTTGAATAGAAAGCACTTCAAAGACGTAGACTTTCATCCTTTTAGAAATGGCTCATCAGATAGAGGCTAACCTCTTGTACAGCTGCTAATACCTACATTGTGTTGGTTTCAGTGGCATATTGTTTATTTTGAGTGCGAATTTTCTCAGAATCTGATTAAGATCCTTGGTAGAATGCTTTCTGTCGAGTAGATTATAGTCTCTTGAAAATGGATTGTTATTAAGGAAGACCATAGGACGCCAGGCTCTCCATATTCTTATTGTTTTCTTTTGTATATTTTCTGATTAAGTATGATATTAAACCTAAAGTTATATTATTTAAAGTTGATAAGGATAAAAGTGTTATTTACTTTTAATCCTGATTAAATCGAAATAATCTTCAAAAAGGATTTTCTTTCATAAATGCTCAGTTTAGTCTTTGGTGATTAAAGTATATATGCCTGTCAGTGTGAACAAAAAGTCATTCATGATATATCAAAAATTGTCCTGTCAGGTGTGTTTTATCTCTGCATTTACAAAAGGATATTATTGACATTTATTAATGATTTAACAATTAATGAATAAGAAGTCCATGAAGAGAATATTCATGTGTTCCATAAATATCAATTTTGGATGAATATGTTGTATGATTCTTAATTAAACATTTCACAATAATTTCTCATTTTGACCCCCCAAGTAAGATAATACATTCTTGTAATTGTCTTCGGGTACATATGTGCAAAAATTTTTCTAGAGTATATTCCCAGGTATGGAATTTCTGAGTCATGGAATATATATGTTCAGCTTTACATATGCTAAAATGTTTACAGAATAGTAGTAGCCAATTTAAGCTCCCACCAGCGAGGTTTGACAGTTCCCATTGCTCCATGTCCTAACCAATACTTGGGTATCTATTGTCCTTTTGTATTTCTCTGATTCCCAAAGAAGTTGAGTGTCTTTTCATATGTTTATGAGCCATTTATCATTCCTCTTATATAAAATGCCCTTTAAAAAAAATCTTTGTCCATTTTCTTTTTGTTTGTCTTTTTCATATTTATTTATGGGAGTTCTTTATATATCTTGGATATTATTCTTTGTTAGTTATATGTGTTTTAAATATTTTTTCCCACTTTGTGACTTGTCTTCTCAACCCCTTTATGGTGTCTTTTGGTGAACCAAACTGCTAAATTTTATTGTTTAAATTTCTTTTTTTTTTCTCTTCATGATTAGTATTTTCAACATGTTATCCTTTAGAAATTTTTTCCCAACCATTTAATGTTTACATTTAAATTCTTAATTCATCTGAAATTTTGTGTATGATGTAGAATAGAGATACAATTTTACTTTTTCCAAATGTCCTCACACATTTCATGAATAATTCATCCTGACTCCACTAATCTGCACTGACTTCTCTGCAGTATATCAGCTTTCTGTGTACATGTGGGTCTCTTTTTGAACTCTTATTTCACTTGCCAAATCTTCAGTCTTAATTGTTATAATTTTAAAATAATTTTTGATACCTGGTAGGTCAGGTTTTCCAGCCCCCTGTTCACCCATCAGTTTTTCTTCTACAGCAGTTCCTTGACTATTCTTGTCCATTTTTTTTCATATAAATCTTAATATCAGCTTTTCAAGTTCTGTGAACAACTTTGGTGGGATTTTGAAGGCAATAGTATCAATTCTATAGATTAATTTTGGAGGGCAATTGACACTTTTAAGGTAATTCATTTTCTTATGCATAAACATGGTACTTTTCCATATTTATTTAGATTTTTAATCTTTTAATAACATTTACTATTTTCTTCATAAAGTTCTTACATATTTTTTGTTGAAAGTTATAATTCTTTATAATTATAATTAAGCTATTTTAGTTACTGTAAATGGTATCTTTAAAAAATTTACCTTTTCTAACATTATTGCTGGCTGTGCATGTGCAGTTGGCTTTTGTGTAGTGCTCTTATATACAAAATACTTTCTAAATTCTTTTTAATTCCAAATAGTTTGTAAGTGTATTAATTCTTTTGGGTTTTCCATAAAGACAATTGATATAAATAATAAGATAATGGCATTTTATTTTCTCCTTCCAAGTCCTTCTATATTCGTGTGTCTGTGTGAGCGTACACACTGATATTGACCAAACCTCCAGTAAGTGTTGGAAATGGAAATAACAGACATCTTTGCAGTATTACTGAGTGTATAGAGTGCTTTTAATGTTTTACCATTGAGCATGATGTTTGCTCTTGGTTTTTTATAGATATTCTTTATAACTTGAAGGATGTTCTCTTCTATTTCTGACTAATAGTTTTTATCATTAATTGTTATTGAATGTTATTGAATATTTTTTCTGCATCTATTGAGGTGATCATGTCATTTTTCTCCTTCAGTCTTTAGTAAATGAACAGATTTTTCTCATGTTAAATCAACCATGTGTTCATGAAACAAACCTTTTAAAAATATAATTGGGTTCAATGTGATAATATTTGATTTAGTACATTTTGTATTTATTATCATGACAGAGATTGATATGTACTTTACCTTCCTTATGTTGCCTTTGTCTCGTTTGGCATTAAGGCTGTACTAGCTTCATAAAATGAACTGGGCAGTAAGTTTATTCCTTTTCTTTTCTCTCTTGTAAAACTATTTGAGTGTGGTATTTTCTTGGTTGGATTTCTTTTAATGATTAATTCACTTTCTTCAGTAACTGTAGAAATATTCAGCTTCTCTCTCTCTCTTTCTTTTTTTTTTTAGTTTGTTTCAGGAATTTAAATTATTATAGAATTTGTCCATTTCACTTAAGCTTTCAAATTTGCTAGCATAAAGTTATTAATAATATTTTCTTCTAAATTTTTTAAACCTTGCTCCATCTGTAATTGTATTTCATTTTAATTATGTTTATTTTTACTCTTGTGGTCTTTGCCTGTCTCTCTTTCACCCCTCTTTTTTAATCAGGCTTGTTAGAGGTTTATCAATTCGGTTAGCCTTTTCAAAAACAAACTTTTGGTTTTGTTGCTCTTCTCTATTTTTCTAGTTCATTAATTTCTGCTTTTTATTATTTTGGGAGGGTTTCTTTTTTAACTTCTATAACTTCTTAAATTGGAAGAATAAATCATTATTATTTATACTTAAAAATAAGCACTTAAGGCTATATGTTTCCCCTTATATATCATTTTTGCTAATAACCACAATTTTGATGAATAGAATATTCAGTGTTTAATTCTAAGTTTTTATTGTTTTTATTATTATTTCTTCTTTAGCTCCTAAATTACTTAGATATTTTTAACATTCCAAATATATGGGAATTTAATTTTGGGGGAGAGGGCACCAAGTTCCAACAAAATTGTTGTCAGAAGTTTTGGTCTATAAATTATAGAGTATTTGAAATCGTAGATTGAACAATATATAATTATGATTTTCAGCTGTTTTTGACATACAAATACCAATTTCACATAGTTCAACATATAGAAACTTACCATATAGCCTATAATATCTTCACTTTACATTAAAGTTCTGTTTATTCTTGAAAAGCATATGTATACATTATTGTTGAGAGCAGGATTCTATATGTGTCCATAAGATAAAACATGGTAATATGTTGTTTAAATTTTGTATGCTTTATATATTTTTTGTCTACGTGGGCTATCAATTATTGAAAGAGATATACACAAATCTTTCACTACCATGAACTTATCTAATTCTTTTTGTAGTTTGCAATTTTTGACTTATTTTGAGCTGATGTTATTAGGACACTCAAATTAGAAATTGTTTCATCTTCCTCATAAACCAAATCATGTATCATGACCCTCTCCAGCTTTAATAATGTGTTTATTACTATTATTTTTCCTGTATCTTTATGTTTTAGATGTGTCTATTATAAATACCATGTAGCTGAATTTGGAATTTTTAGTCTGACATTCTTGGCATTTTCTTGGAGACTTCAGTCCATTTACATTTATTTTGTTTACTGAATTACTGAGATTCAGTACTACTATCTTATTTTGTGATTTTTATTTGTTCTAATATGTTTTCCCCACTCCACCCTCCCTTTCTTGCCTTCTAGCTAAGTTTAATCTATTTTTTGTTCTTTTCGAGGGTACCCTAGACATTTTATTTATTTTTATTTATTTATTTGTTTTTTTACTTTCATTTTTTTAAAGATTTTTTTTGAGTGAGAGAGAGAGCACAAGCAGGGGAAGGGACAAGGGGAGAGGGAGAGGCACACTCCCTGCTGAGTGCAGAGCCCAACACAGGGCTCAATTCCAGGACCTTGAGATCATGACCTGAGCTGAAGTCTGAAGCTTAGCCAACTGAGGCACCCAGGCACCCCACCCTTAACATTTTAATACCACCTTCAGTTATTTATGTTCAAGTTAATCAGTATTTTTGCCCTCCTCCCAAATAATGTAAACACCCTAGAATCTTTAACTCCAGTTATATGCTATTATTTTCTAAGATTTAAGTTCTATCTTGATTTTTTTAATGAAATAAATTAGAGGATGTTATGCTGTTTTACACGGTTAACAATTTGTTTAGATTTACCTACAAGTTTACTATTTTTTTCTCACCATTCCTTTTTACATCTGAGATCTTCCTTTGACAATTTTCTTCTTTCTGAAATACAAGTTTCTGAAATATACTGAGTTAGAGGCTAAGTTAGTGAGGGTCCGTTAGTTATGAACTGTTTTGTTTTGTTTTGTTTTAATTAAATGTATTTTGCTATTTTTCTTGAAAAATAGTGTCAATGACTATACAGTTATATAGTTGACAGCTATTTTCCCTTAGTACATTACTATTTCAGTTTCTTCTGGTTTTCATTGTTACTGATGAGATATCAGTTGTTGGTTTTAATCATGATGTCTTTATAGGTAATCTCTGTATTCTCTCTGGCTGCTTTTAAAATCTTCTCTTTGGCTTTGATGTTCTGCAGTTGCACATGATGTGTCTGGGTTTATATTTCTTTTAATTTTTCCTGGCTTAGATTCTTGAATCTGAAGGTTGAGTGTTTCTTATGAATTCTGGAAAATTGTTAGTCATTTCTTTTGACTTTTGCCTCTCTTCTGTTCTATTTATCTTTCTGGAATTCCCAATAGATATACATTGGGCCTGCCTGCTTACTCTGTCCTCCATATCTTATAACCTCTCTTTCCTACTTTTTCTTTCTCTCTCTGTGCATTTTAAATACTTATTCAGAGTTATATTCCAGCTTACCAGTGCACTTTCACTTGTATCTAATCTATTTAACCTGTGTATTGAGCTTTTTTTTTTTTTTAAGATTTTTATTTATTTATTTGAAAGAGAGAGAGGGAGAGATCAGGAACAGAGGGGAAGAGCAGAGGGAGAAGCAGACTCCCCACTAAACAGGGAGCCTGACACAGGGCTCGATCCCAGGTACCGGGGATCATGACCTGAGCTGAAGGCAGATGCTTAACTGAGCCACTTAGGTGCCACATGTATTGAGCTTTTAATTTAATTTCTTATATTTTTTATTGTTAAAAATTGTATTTGGTTCCTTTTCAGATCTACCTGGTCAGTTGTAGTTTTCTATTTTTTAGCATATTTACTTATTTTTATTTTTTTTCCTCAGGTTTGTTCCATTTATTTTGAGAGGGAATAAAAGCCCTTCCTGCACATTAAAATTTACAAGACATTAATAAGAAAATGATTATTCTAGCTATAAAAGCACACATCTTAAATTCTTTAAGTTATAAATTCTAGTTCTTAAGAGTGATAAATATCATGGGCGCCTGGGTGGCTCAGTTGGTTAAGCGACTGCCTTCGGCTCAGGTCATGATCCTGGAGTCCCAGGATCGAGTCCCGCATCGGGCTCCCTGCTCGGCAGGGAGTCTGCTTCTCCCTCTGACCCTCCCCTCTCTCATGCTCTCTCTCTCTCATTCTCTCTCTCAAATAAATAAAAAAAATAAAAAAATAAAGAGTGATAAATATCATTATTTCACAGAGGCTAGAGAAATAACTAAATTAAAAATTTCCCTGAGGAGCCATGCCTAAGGAGATCAATAAGAAACTTAAAAATCTCTGGAGTAGAAGGGACACATAAGTCAGTAGCAATATAATGAAATTCTTTTAAAAGGCCCAGGTTTTCGGAAAAACGCTATATATCTTATATAGGCAGATTAGTGTATTTTTTCTCCCAGGCATCATGTTGGGTTAAAAAAAAGTCTCTTTTTAATGCTTTAAATCTATTAAACATTTATTTTATTTTTAAACATTTATATTTGTAATTTTTCTTGTATCTGCTGTCTTTCCCTGTTTGATTCTGTAGTTTCTTATTTCTGCTGATCCCTAGCTCATGGTGTCTTCTTCATGTGTTTAGTGAATTTTCATTTTTTTGCATATATTCATTGAACTGTATCTAGAGGAGTTCTTGAAATTCCTGTGTTTGCTTCTGCCACGCCCCTGAGCATGGAAATCCACGGCCACTTTAAAATTTCTGCTTGAGGCTTTTCAGGCCACAGAGTCAGTACAAATACCAAACTATGTTAGTATGTCTTTGTCATTAGGAATTCTTAAGACAGTATATATTTTTTCCTCCCACCTCCCCCTCCCCCTTCTTCTCAGAGCCTTTGCCAGCATAGACTTGTTTCCTTCTTTTTTTTTTTTAAAGATTTTATTTCTTTATTTGAGAGAGAGACACAGCAAGAGAGGGAACACAAGCAGGGGGAGTGGGAGAGGGAGAAGCAGGCTTCCCGCTGAGCAGGGAGCCCGATGCGGGGCTCGATCCCAGGACCCTGGGATCACGACCTGAGCCGAAGGCAGACGCTTAACGACTGAGCCACCCAGGCGCCCCTCTTTTTGGGTTTTTGATGAATTTTTGTCTTTTTTTTTTAAGAGTA
>NW_028059234.1:0-397 GCF_054177405.1 Leptonychotes weddellii
TTTTTTTTTTTTTTAAAGATTTTATTTATTTATTTGAGAGAGAGAATGAGATAGAGAGAGCATGAGAGGGGGGAGGGTCAGAGGGAGAAGCAGACTCCCTGCTGAGCAGGGAGCCCGATGCGGGACTCGATCCTGGGACTCCAGGATCATGACCTGAGCCGAAGGCAGTCGCTTAACCAACTGAGCCACCCAGGCGCCCCCACACATACATCTTTTGCTTTTCCAAATACTTGGCAGCAACAGACTTGGGGTGGAAAGCAGGAGGGGGAGCTTTGATAAGCCTGCCTTCTTTATGGAGAAGATAAATATATCAAGGGTGATTTTTCTCTTTCAGGAAGAAATTAATTTCTAAGTGAAATCATGAATTTCCTGATAGTCATTTGCAAGACTTGGGACC
>NW_028059235.1:0-397 GCF_054177405.1 Leptonychotes weddellii
TTCACAGATTGTGCATGCACGCACACACTCACACTCACACACACACACACACACACTCAAGTCCTCCCCCTCAGGAATTCAGTAATTGCTAGCTTTGTCCCAAGTCTCTGGACTGCATTCATGACCCTTGTCACTTGAGAGGCATGGTAGAAAGGGAGGCCTCTGAGTTACAAAGGAAGTTGATTGCCAAAGTCCCTCCAGCGGTTTCCCAGAGAATAGGGTCCTTGTGAACTCACCAGGAAAGGGTGAGGCCCCCATGGGGAGGGCCATGTGAGGATGAAGGAGGGAGCTGAGGCAAGGAGGGGAAGGGGAGCCCAGGGAGGAAGGTGGGGGGCCAGCATGGGTTTAGCCCCGCTAGGTGCCCTGTCCCTTACACTTTACTCCCCTTCACTGAAGG
>NW_028059236.1:0-397 GCF_054177405.1 Leptonychotes weddellii
CTTTCCAGCAGAGTACCCATTCAAACCACTGAAGATCTCATTTAAAACAAAGATCTATCACCCGAACATGGATAAAAAGGGGCAGATCTGTCTGCCGGTAATTAGTGCTGAAAACTGGAAGCCAGCAAGCCAAACCAACTAAGTAATCCAGTCCCTCATAGCACGAACGACCCCCCCGCCCGAGCACACACGTTGGGCCGACCTAGCTGAAGAACACTCTAAGGACCATAAAAAATTCTGTAAGAACGCTGAAGAGTTTGCAAAGAAATCCAGGGAGAAGCAACCTGTGGACTAAACTCTGCCATGACTGATTCCAGCGAGTGTGAACAGAGACCCGGAGCAGCGCATTTGGACACCCCGCAAAGCAGGACTCTGGAAAATTGACATGTGCCGCGGC
>NW_028059237.1:0-397 GCF_054177405.1 Leptonychotes weddellii
ATATGGTTCTATTCTTTACATCTCTCTCTAGACGCTAAGCTACGGGAACATTTACAAAATGCCAACAAGGAACAAGTGGAGATTTACTTCCTGGACCGTGAATCTATGCATTTTGGATCATCAACTGCCTTCAAAAGCTGTAAAGAAATAAATAGCAATGTGAGTAGAATTTCATGTACAAGGGGATTTTTTTTTTTTAAATCAAAGGATTATTTATTATAGTGAAATTTGAGGAAATTCTTACTATTACCGATTGGATATTGCCCAAATAGATCATCATACATGGGCATGATGGCATTTTACAACTTTTTAAATAATTTTTTTAGAAACATTCAAAAAGCTGGGGAATTTTGTTACAAGTGAAAAAGCAGGGTCGCCTGGGTGGCTCAGTCAGTTA
>NW_028059238.1:0-397 GCF_054177405.1 Leptonychotes weddellii
TTCACAGATTGTGCATGCACGCACACACTCACACTCACACACACACACACACACACTCAAGTCCTCCCCCTCAGGAATTCAGTAATTGCTAGCTTTGTCCCAAGTCTCTGGACTGCATTCATGACCCTTGTCACTTGAGAGGCATGGTAGAAAGGGAGGCCTCTGAGTTACAAAGGAAGTTGATTGCCAAAGTCCCTCCGGCGGTTTCCCAGAGAATAGGGTCCTTGTGAACTCACCAGGAAAGGATGAGGCCCCCATGGGGAGGGCCATGTGAGGATGAAGGAGGGAGCTGAGGCAAGGAGGGGAAGGGGAGCCCAGGGAGGAAGGTGGGGGGCCAGCATGGGTTTAGCCCCGCTAGGTGCCCTGTCCCTTACACTTTACTCCCCTTCACTGAAGG
>NW_028059239.1:0-397 GCF_054177405.1 Leptonychotes weddellii
CTTTCCAGCAGAGTACCCATTCAAACCACTGAAGATCTCATTTAAAACAAAGATCTATCACCCGAACATGGATAAAAAGGGGCAGATCTGTCTGCCGGTAATTAGTGCTGAAAACTGGAAGCCAGCAAGCCAAACCAACTAAGTAATCCAGTCCCTCATAGCACGAACGACCCCCCCGCCCGAGCACACACGTTGGGCCAACCTAGCTGAAGAACACTCTAAGGACCATAAAAAATTCTGTAAGAACGCTGAAGAGTTTGCAAAGAAATCCAGGGAGAAGCAACCTGTGGACTAAACTCTGCCATGACTGATTCCAGCGAGTGTGAACAGAGACCCGGAGCAGCGCATTTGGACACCCCGCAAAGCAGGACTCTGGAAAATTGACATGTGCCGCGGC
>NW_028059240.1:0-397 GCF_054177405.1 Leptonychotes weddellii
GGCGGGGGAGGGGCCTCCGTCCGCCGCTTCTGGCAAGTGATAGAACCACGGAGCACAAAATCGGAACTTTGAGAAGTCAGCTCCCCTGAGGGAAGTCACTCTGGTGGCTAAGCGGGGAGTGGAACCCTCGTGGGACAGTGTGGTCTCAGGACCCTCGGGGTCACAGAAAGACCGGAGGTGCCTGAGTGTGGCAGAGCTCCCAGGTAACGGAGCAGGGAAGCCGGCTGCAGAGGCAGAGCCCAGGCGCGGGCTCTCAGCTCGGGGTTGCCATAAACCGTGATCCGCGGCACAGTCGGGTCACTGCTCCTCCAGCAGGGACCCAACAAGCGGCAGATCCGGGGAGACTCCCCTTCCTCCCCCGGGAGGAGTGGCGCGGGAGCGCACCGCAGGGATCTGC
>NW_028059241.1:0-397 GCF_054177405.1 Leptonychotes weddellii
TTTTTTTTTAAAGATTTTATTTATTTATTTGAGACAGAGAGAATGAGAGAGAGAGAGCACATGAGAGGGGGGAGGGTCAGAGGGAGAAGCAGACTCCCTGCTGAGCAGGGAGCCCGATGCGGGACTCGATCCCGGGACTCCAGGATCATGACCTGAGCCGAAGGCAGTCGCTTAACCAACTGAGCCACCCAGGCGCCCCCCAAAATTAACTTCTTGCTGCTGAAGACAAACTCAAGTCTTCCCCCACTGTGCCCAAAGTGGGTGTCCACAGTCTCATGGAGGACAAATATCAATGGGCTGGTGTCAAGGACTCCAAGGTCATGACCCTCACGTCCTGAGACTCTGGTTCCTGCCTCAAGGTGTTTGTGAAGGTCCTGGGTGATGGTGGTGAATGCTG
>NW_028059242.1:0-397 GCF_054177405.1 Leptonychotes weddellii
GAGCTGAGAGCCGGCGCCTGGGCTCCGTCTCTGCAGCCGGCTTCCCTGCTCCATTATCTGGGAGCTCTGCCATACTCAGGCACCCCTGGTCTTTCTGTGACCCCAAGGGTCCTGAGACCACACTGTCCCGGAGGGTTCCACCCCCCACTTAGCCACCAGAGTGACGTCCCTCAGCGGAGCAGACTTTTAAAAGTTCCGATTTTGTGCTCCGTGGTTCTATCACTTGCCAGAAGCGGCCGACGGAGGCCCCTCCCCCGCCGTCTATCCTCCCGAATGTCGCCTCAGATTCACTTCTCTGCACGTCCTACCTTCCAGAAAGTGGTCGCTTTTCTGATGAGAGAGTTGTTGCTCTTCTTTTCTTCGATCTCCTGTTGAGTTTGTAGGTGTTCAGAATGGT
>NW_028059243.1:0-397 GCF_054177405.1 Leptonychotes weddellii
GTAAAAATAAATAACGCTCTCTCTTTTTGGTTCCTCAGCTGGTCATGGCTCAGTCTTGCCAGAGGCCACAGACATCCCTTAAAAAGTTACTGCTCATCCCTGAATTCTGGCTCCAAGTCTCCAAGTTCCTCTTCCCTCCATCCACTGTGCTACCGCATGCTGGTTCTCTGAAATTCCCCACCTGCTTGCTTTTTAACCCCTCACCCATTCTCATCTGATTTATGTCTTAGGCCCAGACTGCTATCTAGGCTCCTAGCCGGAAGCCCACAGAAGGCTGCATCTAGTGGTTGCTTCTCCATCCCGCATGCTGTTCCACAGGTCAGCTGAAGCCAGACCTGGGTCACTGCAGGCCCAGCCAGCAGCCTCCCCACCCCGTTACCACCCAGGAAGGGAGAGG
>NW_028059244.1:0-8491 GCF_054177405.1 Leptonychotes weddellii
TTTTTTTTTTTTCTTAACATATATTGCATTATTTGTTTCAGAGGTACAGATCTGAGATTCAACAGTCTTGCACAATTCACAGCGCTTACCAGAGCACATACCCTCCCCAGTGTCTATCACCCAGTCACCCCATCCCTCCCATGGGTGGGGAGGTTTTAAAAGCCAATAAACAAGGACACATAAAAGCCCCAGAATGTTCCTTAAAGCCAAATCTCAAATCATAAACCTCACAGGGAAGAAAATATATACTTGCATATGTACGTACACAAATATGTCTACGGAGGTGTGTGTGAGAGTTACCGCATCAGATTTGCTGACACCATCTACTGTGTTACAAAGAGCACTAGAAAAAGAATCCGAAAACTTTCTTCTACCCTTGTATCTGCCGCTAACAAATCCTACGACCCTGAGCAGCACAAGTCTTCCTCCTGGCCTCATTTTCCACGACTATTAAAGAAAGAGATTTGAGTTCTCTGATCACTAAGGTCTTTCTTTGAATATTTTTCTGACCCCGGGGCTGTATTTAGAATTCTTGAAGCAAGAAATTAGCCACTTTTAAAGACGTGCTACTTTGACCTAGAAATGTTCCATGTTTTGTCCTTTGTTCTCCCATTAGAGCATACATTTAAATAAAAATGAAAGAAACCACTGTTGTTTCTCCAAGCACAGTTTGTGTGTAATGAGGGAAGTGATTATCTCGGCACAAGAACAGCTCCCTTGGAAATGTTTAAAATTGGCTCTTTTCCTCCCTCTAGTGGAATCGTGATGTATTTGCTCTGAACGGAATTGATTGAAGACTGCATCAGGCAAAATAGAGAAAAAGGGCTAGCATGACAAAGTCGCAAGCAGGCATCAAGCCAAACGCAATGTGTTGCAGGTTTTCCGCCCAAATGTCTTAAATGTTTTACTTTGTTTAAAAAAATTCAAGATTAACAATAAAAAACTTGCAACGTCGATTCAGACCAATGCACAGTCTTCACATGAAATACTCAGGTCCAACTTAGATATTTTGTATTTAATTTGTGCCCACAAGAATCTTAGAATCAGTTCACTTATGAAAATTAGTGGGTCAAAGCATTTGACTGAATAGGACAAGTGACCCATCGCTCAACAACAAGTCACAGGGTTTGGCAAGAAATATTCATGTCAACCCAGTTTAACATGTATTTACAGCTATTTTATGTGAGGTTCTTCTGTTTCCACCTCTCTGAAACCATTCTCGACACCCCCAGGCAGGGTAAACCATACCCGGGTTTGTCTAAAACATCTACACCAGCCACGGAAGATATGGCGATGATGCTGATGACGTGTGTATGTGTGTGTGTGTGTGTATGTTTGTGTGTGTTTGTGTCTGTCTGTCTGTCTGTCTCTCCATCTGGTACCATTTCCATCTCCTGATAGGCGCTCCTTACTCTCCTTAAGAAGAGGAAGAGAGGGTGGTGGGGACAGACTGTGACTTCAAAGGCTCTCACATTCGATTGTCTAAAAATCACTGTGCTGAAAAGTTTTAAGTAAAATCAAATATTGCTGTGCTGGCTGACTTCATGGTGCTAGCCACTTCAACCTCAACCCTGCTCAGTCCTGGGAGAGGGATCTTCTGCAAGGAAGAGTTGTAATAAGATCTGCACATTAAAGAGTGAACAGGGTACTGGGAAAATAGATACAGAGGCCAGTGGGTGTCTATAGAAGGTGAGAGCTTCACTCCATGAGATCCAAAGCTACACTCAAAGTTTTCCATCTTACACACCTGTCATGAGCCGCCACCAAGCATTACCAGAACCTGAAGAAAGCATCTTACCAGGAAGGTGCAAATAAACAGAACTCCACCTTAGAGGAAATGAAGGACTTTGGACAAAGCCATCATTGACAGCCTTGGAAAGATAAGTAAAGACCAAGCATCCAAGAAAAAAGAAATTATTTTTTAAGAAAAGAATATTAGGTAACAAGAAGAAGAAAGGAAGAGAGCAAGGGAGGGGTAAAGAAAGGGAGAGAGAAAGCTTTTAGAATTTAGAGACTTCACAGCAGAAATGGAAGTCTTAATAGATTTTAAACACAAAGTTGCGAAAATATTTATAAAATGTAGTAAAGGTATAGGAAAGATAATATGTGACAGAAAAGATAAGGAAATTAGAAAATCGGTCCAAATGTCCAACATCTAAATAATAAACTATGTAGAAAAAAAGAACAGAGTGAGGAACAGAATTTGTCATGGAAATAATTCAAGAAAATTTCCCCAAACTCAAGGACATGAGTTTCTAGACTGCAAGGACCCACCAAGAGCCCAGCAAAAATGGATGGAGACATGCACACCAAATCACATCACTGTGAAACTCAGAACTTACTTGCTCCCTAAGGGGAAAAATAAAATGGGAGGTGCTGAGGCCCATACACCCCAATTTCCCACCTCCAGGCTTTGCCCTAGAACTGAGAATATCAGTTCAGTGAGGGGACATCGAGAGCGTCTGTCTCTCCATTTGGGACCTCGGACTTCTCTGAACCAACTTGAAATAAGGTCATGCCCAAATAAACCAGGCTGTGCAGAATGATTGAGCAAAGGGGGCCTTGACATATGTCCTGAGAGTCCAGAGAGGAGGATCCAGAACTGAAGCTGGCCATGAGGCCGACTGTGGCTGGAGCTGCATGGAAGACAGACTCAGGAGATCCAAACACCTGTGAGACCCCACAGAGGCCAAGTTCATCATAAAGGACTACAAGAAACACCCAGTTAGAGAGAGGATAATGTGACCACAGACCCCTTTCCCCTCATCCCCATGGTTGCCTAAATGGCACTCTTGGCTCCAGGACCCAGATGCAATCTTGGAGCGGTGCCAGGGTGAGGCTTGGAAGATAGGAGAATCTGATCCACTGAGCGTTTTCTCTCCAAGAGTGTGCATTACCTAGAAGGACCGTTAAAAGATCACGTTATATTAAGTTGAAATCTGATAGGACTAAATATTTTTCCTCTACTGACTAGTTATGGTGCTCATGAGAAAGACCAAATTATTGATAGGCAACATAAAGGGAAAACATTTTCTCCTAGTTGTAGATTATAGCTATAGGCTGAATGGATTTCATGAAGCTTTTAAAGTGAAGAAAAAATTAATACCTTCCAGGCGGGAAAAAGGCCAGCATCCATTTCTCCTCTCCTTGCTCATACAAGGAAAATACCTAAGTATATGAACAAAGCTATATTTACTGAAGCCTGAAGGTTCAAATGGACTTGCTGGTGGATATATTTGCCAACATGAAGCAGAGCTTAGTGCCTGGCTCCTAGGTTCAAAGAAAAACAACAGCTTGAATATGAAGAAAGCCTAAGGCCAAAAACACCCCAAAACACCTGCAATCATATTCTGCTGTAATGTGCAGAGTTCCCATTCCAGAGCTGCCAACCTAACGAAGTGTTGTAAGATAATCTTAGCTATCTCTTCGCTTTTTGCTGAAATTTAAATCACTGGCTCTCACTGAGAGCAAGGTATTTTTGATGCCTTACACATTCTTAGGTGCTCTGCATTCTGCTCAGGATTCCATTAAAAGCATTTACCCTAATGTATTTAACAAATACATATTATACATAAATGTACATTATACAGATACATAAATATGCCCCGATTACTTGAAGTATATTATGCATATATAACATTTATATGTGCATCACTGATTATTTCCTTGGTACCCATTCCAGAAAGATCCCAGGGCCTAAACACTTTAAAGATGCTACATAACTGGGGGCCCTGGCTGGCTCCATTGGTAGAGTGTGCAGCTCTTGATCTTGGGGTTGTGATTCAAGCTCCACGTTGGGTGTAGAGATTGCTTAAAAAAAATTTTTTTTTAATAAAAAAAGATACTACACAATTGCTCTGAGAAGAGAGAGATTTCACAGAGAGGAGGGTCAGCAAAAAAGGAGTTTCCACTCTTGAGAACGCAGGCAGGTGCCACTGAGGGGGGGCAGGCTGAGGAGGAGGCGGACGGTGAGCTGCGCACGTGTCCTGCGTCTGCCCCACAGCCCCTCCCCAGGCCGACGCGTCCTCCGGGTACCACACGCATTCACGCCTAGGCCCCATCTACGTTTTCATAAGTAAAGGCAGCCTTCATTCATCCCATTGCTTCTCCATCTCGAGAGCACCACCCTCTTCTCTTGGTCCTGAGAAGGCTCACTATCACAGCCGAACACCAGGCCGTGTGAAGGGTTAAAAGGGGAAGGGACATCCCATAAGCCCCTCTGCTCACAGACCACTGGAAGAACCTCTAAGTGGCCAGTTGGAAGGAAGCTCTAGAAATATACTCACGATTCTTGGCAGCCATGTGTCATGTCAAACATTCTATTACTGTAGAAGAAAGGGAGCATAAATATTTGGGACCACGAAAGGTCTGTCACAAGAACAGAAAGGAGAATGAACTTGTCATGAAACGGAGCCAAACAAATGATTCCTTGTCATCAGCTGCTGGGCAGGAGGCACAGTCTTATCTCATGCTTATAAATCATATACCTATCATTGAATAAAAAAAGACCCAAGAGTACAAAGAATTATTTCTTCTTTTTAATATCTGCAATGAAGAAAGGATTCCACTTTCCTGAAACCATTTTTCTAAAACAAAACAAAAATGCCCTCCCTTCCTCTGAAAGCACTTTGACCACAGATTCCCCTTGGCCGGCGAGCTCACACCTTCCCACTTCCTTGACCAAAACCCCCCATCAATACAAAAGCCCCACTGGACCAGCACCTCTGAACAACCAACATACGCTGTGACAACATCATAAATTAGAAAATCACAGCAACTTTATTCATTTGCAAGGTACAGAGAGAAAGCATAAAATGTTTGCTTTTCTAGACTGCCGACATAAGCTTTTCAAACTGTTTAAATAACACCAATAACATGATTAGATATCACATCTTTCAGAAACCTAATGCTATTTATTGGCTTTAAAAATATTTTCAACTGAAACCAAGTACATATTTATACATGTAAATACATTATGTAAAAATTACCTATAATTCCTTTGAAAAACAGTATGATGCAGTTATTAATACTAAACTTTATTATAATTTAAGATTCTATATGATAAACCTGATAAGGCCTTATATGTAATTATTTGGGGGGGATGTCTAATTTACAAACTTCACCCAGCTTAGAACTGGAAGGAATTTTAGGTAATCACCTGGTTCAGCAAACTCCTTAGGACAAATAAAGAATTATTATCACTTTTTAGATCAAGTTACATGAACTACTGATGTTTAGTGACTCACCCAAGGCCACATAGTTATTAGATTTCCTCTTTCCTCAGCTTTTTTTTCCCCCCTAGGCAAACAGATCTCAAAGCTGATTTCATGTGTAAGCATAAGACATTTAAGTGCAAGATAATTTCCTAAGAAATCCCATTCCAGGATCCACTGTGCTTATTTAGTAAGATAAATTAAATCTGTGTAATGAAAATATACAAGCAGCATTGCATTTAGCTTCTTGGCTCCAATTTTAATTAGTAAAGCAGAGCCCCACACTGAGGAGAAACATGATGTAAATATCAATATAAATATATTGCTCGATTGGCTAAGTTTAATGCATCTAGCTCAGTCCAAAACACTCATTATATCCAAAACCGTGTTGTCAGGGGAAAAGAAAGAAATATAAATAAGCAGAACATAATTCAAAGAAGGTTGGTGTATTTGTATTTCGAGCACCTGGGGTTGGCAGTCTCTGTATTTGACTCTGAAGTGCTAACCACGAGGACCATCTCAGAGGTGGTAGGGCACAGTCTAGGTCTTCTGGGTAAGTGTCCTCTACCCAAAGATGACTCTGTGGGAGTGTCCTCAGACAGCCAGGACACGTGGACCCTTTCTTCAAGAGTACTTGGCCCTAGGATCAGGGCCAAGTCCCCAGCGAAGTGCAGCCATTTTGGGAAGAAGGCAAGTCTACCACATGGAGATCTCATCAGTGGCCCACGTGTAGGCATGGGAGAGGCTGAGGAGCTTCCATTGATTTGGGAGATCTTCCTGGTTACTTCTGTATACCTCATGCTTTCTGGATGAGAAAAACTTGGAGGGATTTGGTAGGGACGTAGTTAAAAATACATACCAAGAAAACATTTGTTATACTTGAAGAAAGCAACCACTGATCTCTGGCTGGAACATGACAGTCTCAACCTGGATGGGTCCATTGGTCAAAAGGGAGGACAATGGTTTAAGTAAAATCGAAATGTCTGGTCTCCAGTTTTCTAGGACATACTATGTTTATGCAACAGTAATCTGGGGAAACCAGGTAACCAGTCGTGGGCCTAGATGCATCAAACAACATCAAATCTAGCAAAATGTATAATTACATTTTGCAGTAATTACAATTAATTACAATTATTCTGGATTATGCTTAAGACCATCTGGAGGACTTTTTCTCTTGAGGGGCTGGCATCAACTACGTGGCAACAAGGGTTCTCCATCCGCTGATAGGACACTTCTACCCTGGGGACAGACAGAATGAAAAGAGTTGGCTTATTTTTTAACACGGCTCTCCATGCAAATGCTATTTTCCTACCATAATGGACATAGCTTACAGCAAGGGCCCCATCTGGCTTATCTCACTGTTCCCCTCAGCCACTAGCTTTGTCCATGGGAGACATTTGATACATTTTTTTAATAAATCATAAATTCATAATAAGGCTTAATAGCTAGCCTTTATTGATACCTATTACCTACCAAGCATCAGCATTCGGCATGATTCTTCTGGTTTCATACTCAGGGTGACCTCAGGAAGGGAACCACGTCATCCCCATTTTGTAGAAAAAGTAGCAGAGGCTCAAAGAGATTAACTAATGGGACAACTGCGAAATGTCTCCACAGTCTGTGCCCTGAAGGATCTCAGACAAGCCAGAGGTCCTCAGCATACGCACTGTTTTCATGGCTGAGTCTTCTAAAATTGCACTGGGTTTCCACATCTCCCTTTGGGGTGACCTATCCTTGATACCTCTGAATGAGTGTGCGGACGGCCCGACAGAAGTATGATGGCAGGTGGTTACAACACATGCTGTTTACCACTTCCTAGCTGAGTGAAGCTAACAAATTTCTTTCCCCTCTGCCTCCGTCTTCTCATCTGTAAAATGAGGACTGACATCATGTCTTCCTGGTGAGTTTGTCACGAGGTCTAATTGAATTAGTGCAAGTAAATGGTCTGACGTGGTTTCTCTGAGCACAGCAGAGTTGTTATTCAATTATTTGTAACAGGATTGTGTTATGATAGCACTGCTTTCGTTGTTTATTTATCTAAACTACCCTGCTTTGGCTTTTCGAACCTGTCCTACAGAGCTGACTCATGCTCAGCCATCAAGCAAGAAGACAGCCCAGACTCTCCCGCTAGTGTTTCGTAGATTTCTAATGAAAACGAAAGCACTGCCTTTAAAATCAGAAACACTGTGATTTTAATCCCAGTTTTACTAAAGAGCACCCGGGCCAACCTAGACAAATCACTTAGTCCTTTGAGCCCCAGTTTTGTAAACTGTAAAGTATGGCTCATGTTCACTTGCCAGGATCAGAGAGCATCAGAACCCAAACGCCTGACACACGGGAAGCACCTACTAAGGAAAAGTCACCGCGAGCTCATCAGCACTCGGTGCCCATTAGATTATGACTGGGGAGCCAAGACCCAGGAACGTGCATGGTCTTAGCCAGGTTCACACTGTGTCTGGCACAGCCAGGACTAGAAGGGAGGTCTGAGGCCCCGTCAGATAGCCTGGGGCTTTACCGTCACGATGCCAAAGCCCTGGGGGAACAATAGCGTCAGAAGGAGCTGAACCCCCTTGGAGGATATTGTATCGTGGGTCTGAGAGATGGGAATGATGTCCTTTTCTCCACGTTCGTAAAGTCAGAGCGGATCCCACTCACCACCATGGCCGGGAACCCCTGCCATGCACACCAGGACACCTACTTTTGACGGAATATGCTGTTGGCCTCCAGTTCAGCTTCCTCTCTGGTCCTCTCCATGCCCCGGCGCTCAATCCGACGCATCCGCTCCTCGGGACTCACTGTGAGCAGCAGGACCAGGTCGGGCTTGAGCAGGTCCCTGGGCCACTGGTATATAGGATGATGGGCCGGGGGCAGGTGCTGGAGCCCCCCGGTCACCTCGGTGGCCATGGCATAGGTGGCCGTGCTGTGCCAGTACCTGAGAAGGGGACCAGGAGTGAGTTCTGCATCCACAGAGGCCAAGGTCAGGGCGCGCCTGAAAATCAGCTGGGGGAGAAAGCTGAAACCAGGGATGGCTCCGCTCAAGTTTCCTTAGCATTGCATGTATCAAATAAATAAAACTAAATCTTATTTTTTTAAGATTTTGTTTTATTTGAGAGACAGCAGAGTGAGCGAGAGAAAACGCCAGTTGGGGGGAGGGGCAGAGGGAGAAGGAGAAGCAGGCTCTGCACCGATCAGGGAGCCCGATGCAGGACTCGATCTCAGGACCCTGGGATCACGACCTGAGCCGAAGGTCAAAGCTTCGCCGACTGAGCCACCCAGGC
>NW_028059245.1:0-397 GCF_054177405.1 Leptonychotes weddellii
TTCTTGGTATTCTAGATGAGTTCTTACATTTTCCAGCTTCTAGAGGCCACCTTCATTCCTTAGCTTATGGCCTCTTCCTCCATCTTCAAGCCAGCAGCTTTGGATCTTTAAATCTCTCTGATTACAATTGCCATTTGTATCATGGCAGTTCCTCTACCTCTGACTCTCTAAGGACCCATATGATGAGATTGAGCACAAATAATCCAGGATAATCTTCCCATCTCAAGATCTGTAACTTAAATATATCTGCAAAACCCCATTTGCCATGCAAGATGACATATTCACAAGTTCTGGGAACTAGGAAGTGGACATCTTTGAGGGCCATTATCCAGCCCACCATAGGCAAGAAGGCTAGAATTTAAGGTATATAATGGGGATAAAGCTAGTATGGAACTCG
>NW_028059246.1:0-397 GCF_054177405.1 Leptonychotes weddellii
CACCAGGCACCCATCTGCCTAGCAGACAAACCCACCCCTTTGAGCATAGGCTCAACCTGGCTGTGTTCCTCCTAATACCGTGGGGCTTGGTGCCTGTGTCCCGCTGGAGAAGCGCTGCTGGGAGCTGGAAAGGGACAGACCAATCAGTTCGGTTTCAGAGTAAAAGCTGGGAGAAACGCTGAGTTCCTGGCAGATGGCCCTGATTCTCGGGGGAAAGTGTACAACTGTGTCCTGAAGGGAGTATTGATTGCTCTGATTGAGCCTGGAGTCTGGAGTGTGTGTGATCAAGGTCTGCAGAGCCTCGCCCAATCTTCGCGGCAGTTCCTGTAGCAGAGCGAGTGTGTTTGCTGTGGGAAATTCTCCATGCCTGGACAGCCTGTGACCCAGTCTCCCACCC
>NW_028059247.1:0-397 GCF_054177405.1 Leptonychotes weddellii
CTGAAAACTTTTTACAAGTTAGACAGACTCCAAACCTTAGATCTATAAAGCCCAGAGAACACCAAGCTGGAAAAATGCCAATATACATACACACACTCTCAAAGACATTATATTCAAACTGGAGAAACAGAAGACAAAATTTTGAAAAATGCTAAAGAATAAAACAGCTAACCTGAAGAGGAACAAGGGTAAGGACTACAGCAAACTGCTTATAAGATCAGAAACCATGCATGGAAGAGGAGAGTGGAGCTAAATATTTTGAGTGTTGAAAGAAAAAAACATCACCAGTCTAGAATTCTGTCTAGCAAAATCATCCTTCAGAATTGAAAGAGGAATAATTTCTCAGAAAAATAAGAACTGAGGGAATTCCTCTCCAACAGACCAACGGCGAAAGAGA
>NW_028059248.1:0-397 GCF_054177405.1 Leptonychotes weddellii
ATGACCCTGAGATCATGACCTGAGCCAAAACCAAGAGCTGGACTCTCAACCAACTGAGCCACCCAGGCGCCCCAACTGTGATTTTTTTTTTTTAAAGATTTTATTTATTTATTTATTTATTTGACAGAGAGAGACACAGTGAGAGAGGGAACACAAGTGAGGGAGAGGGAGAAGCAGGCTTCCCACTGAGCAGGGAGCCCGATGTGGCACTCGATCCCAGGACCCCAGGATCATGACCTGAGCCGAAGGCAGATGCTTAACAACTGAGCCACCCAGGCGCCCTGCCCCAACTGTGATTTTTGTTATAATGGGATCCCACCTATAAATATTCTTCATAATATGTAATTTAAATCTTATTAGTTTACATGCTTTTTGCAAAATAAATGTTCAGTAATGT
>NW_028059249.1:0-397 GCF_054177405.1 Leptonychotes weddellii
GGTAGGCCGTTGGAAGTTACGCAAAAGAATCAGGAAGCGGAAAAACGAGGCCCGTGCATGATCCCACCGTCCCGCGGTGACGACTATGAACGCAGGAGCGTATTCTCTCCCGGCCTTTATGGCTGCACATTGTCCTGCCGTGGCTGAGATCCTACACCTCCGAATGATAGCTACCATTTTCTTGTCTGCTTTTCCCCCCCGTAAGCAGCATTTTGCCCCTTGGCTTTAAGGCTTTGTTACCATAACTGCACATGGAGGCATCATCGCCTGCCTCCCACACGCACTGCCATTTGTGTAATTTAGGGGGAGCATAATTCTTTAACCCTTTATCTTTCAGCGCTAAAGTTCATGGGAGTGTCTGGTGCTGTGGAGTTATGTGTCCTAATAACCCCTCAGG
>NW_028059250.1:0-397 GCF_054177405.1 Leptonychotes weddellii
CATCTGTATCTTTGGGGTAAATACCCAGTAGTGCAATTGTTGGGTCATAGGATAGCTCTATTTTTAATTTTTTGAAGAACCTCCACACTGTTTTCCAAAGTGGCTGTACCAACTTGCATTCCCACCAATAGTTTAAGAGAGTTCCCCTTTCTCCACAACCCCTCCAACATTTGTTGTTTCTTGCCTTGTCAATTTTTGCCATTCTAACTGGTGTAAGGTGGTATAGCCAAACTGTGGAAAGAGCCGAGATGCCCTTTAATAGACGAATGGATAAAGAAGATGTGGTCCATATATAGAATGGAATATTACTCAGCCATCAGAAAGGATGAATACCCAACTTTTGCATCAACATGGATGGGACTGGAGGAGATTATGCTAAGTGAAATAAGTCAAACAG
>NW_028059251.1:0-397 GCF_054177405.1 Leptonychotes weddellii
AGCCAAAGTCTGGCCTGACTTTTTGGTATGCTAATTTGGCATACAAATTTGCTGCTTAAACATGTCACTGCTTCAGGATGTGATTCTCTAAAGACAAAGGTAATTCAACATGAAAACAGTTATTGCTTAGCTGGCTACATGTCCCCCTTCTTCCCTCCAGTCCAGGAAGAACGTATCTATTTGATCCCCCCCCCCCCCCACACACACACTGGTATAGCAGAAGAGACACTGAGGTGGAGTAAAGATGCAAATGGAAATTGCTCAGTGAACTCAGTCTATGTTCACTGACATTTACTGATGGCTGACTCAGTCGGAGCCAGGAGTTGTGCTAAGTGCCAGGGAGGGAGAAAGCCAAGGCTGCCTTCCTTTATGGGGTTTATGGTCTAGTGGGACAAT
Organism: Leptonychotes weddellii; assembly: GCF_054177405.1. NCBI lineage: Eukaryota > Metazoa > Chordata > Mammalia > Carnivora > Phocidae > Leptonychotes > Leptonychotes weddellii. Next base: position 397 of record NW_028059251.1, read on the forward strand.
A
>NW_028059252.1:0-397 GCF_054177405.1 Leptonychotes weddellii
TTTTTTTTAAAGATTTTTATTTATTTATTTGACAGAGAGAGAGATAGCGAGAGCAGGAACACAAGCAGGGGGAGTGGGAGAGGGAGAAGCAGGCTTCCTGCCGAGCAGGGAGCCCGATGCGGGGCTCGATCCCAGGACCCTGGGATCATGACCTGAGCCGAAGGCAGACGCTTAACGACTGAGCCACCCAGGCGCCCCACCTCCTCTGTGTTTTGTCCTTGATGCTAATGGAGTGTGTGCTACTGTAATTCATTAATTAAAATTCTCCTTTCCCTTAAAACTCAGTTTTGCTACCTTCAGTCTCACTATATGATTTTTTTTCCCCCTGAGAGCTAAAATGGGAATGTTCCAGGCTGGAGGAGCCAGAAGTAGAGTGACTGGGGTGTGAGTAAACTGC
>NW_028059253.1:0-397 GCF_054177405.1 Leptonychotes weddellii
AAAATGTGTGGGCCTCGCTTTAAGGCCTACACCAGCCTAACCTGAGTGAGAGATATATTTTCTTTTGTTCTCTACTGTGAGGCCAACTGGGAGCTGGTCTTGATCCCAAGTAGACCTACTGGGAACACCTTCCCCTCCTTGTGATAATTTGTTCAAGCTGCTGTTGCAAAGAAAATGCACTTAAAAGTTACTTGCCTTAGATTTCACAGCCTGACCTAGCTGGAGGGGCAGGGGCTTGGAATGGGCAGTGGGGGGAGGATCATTTAATCAAGAATTATTTAAACTGTTTGCTGGACTTCATTTACCACTATGATGGGACATAAAAGTCTAAGGGCTTTCACCAAAAAAATCAATAATCCAACTCTATACAAGTTCTAATAAATCTGCAAAAAGGGAA
>NW_028059254.1:0-397 GCF_054177405.1 Leptonychotes weddellii
TTTTTTTTTTTTAAAGATTTTATTTATTTATTTGAGAGAGAGAGAATGAGAGAGAGCACATGAGAGGGGGGAGGGTCAGAGGGAGAAGCAGACTCCCTGCCGAGCAGGGAGCCCGATGCGGGACTCGATCCAGGGACTCCAGGATCATGACCTGAGCTGAAGGCAGTCGCTTAACCAACTGAGCCACCCAGGCGCCCCAATAAATCTTTTTTTTAAAGTAGCAAATTAAAAAGAAGAAAGATTTTGGAAATCCATAAATATTTGGGAAATTAAAGCAATACACTTTTAGGCGAACCAGGGATTGACAAAGAAATCACAGGGAAATTAGAAAATACTTTTTTTTTAAAGATTTTATTTATTTGTCAGAGAGAGAGAGAGAGAGAGCACGCACGAGCCA
>NW_028059255.1:0-8490 GCF_054177405.1 Leptonychotes weddellii
TTCCGCGAGTCAGAGCAGAAGAGACTGTTTCCAGCCCTCTGCCTCAGAGCAGAGAGACCTCAGTCTGTACTTCAGTGAGCTCTCCAGGCCACACCATCTCTGTTTCTGTCTGTGCTGCTATAAACTGCAGCAGCCTGGGTTGTGCGCCCTTCCGCAGTGCCCCCGTCCTGAAAGTCAAGAAAGATAAAGAAAGGCCGAGTGTTCCAGAATCAAAGAGACTAAAGAGACAAGACAACTAACTGCAATATGTGGTCCTGGGCCAGAAAAAAAATGTTTTTCTTTTGTTTTAAGGGCCATTAATGGCACAATTGGCACATTTTTATAAGTTCTGTAGATTAAATAATAGTACTGTATTACTGTCCTTTTTTTGATCATTGTACTGTGTCTTTGAAAAAGAACGTCCTTGTTTTTAGGAGATATTGAGTATTTAGAGGTCAGTGAACATCATGTCTGCAGCTTGCTCTCAAATATTTCAGAGACAATGACATATATGTGTGTATATGATATTTGTTAAAAGATAGGCTGAGGTATATTAAAAATTGTAAGAGTTTTTTGAGCAAGAATCAGTTTGAGGCAGGGCTAAAGCGGGGGTGGTTGGGAGTGCTCTACCAGTCAGAGCCAGGGGAAAGGCTTCTATAGAGAAGGTGGGAAAGCAAAGAAAGGAAGTTATCTGATTGGCTGTATCTTAAAGCCTCATTTGCTCTTTATGATTGGTTGTCCTTAGTGTTCTGATTTTATAATTTTGGGGCATTTAAAGGCTTTGTTTTTGGTTGCTTAGGTAGGCTACCACAACATTAGAGCCACCTCAGTCTAATAGCCTCCCTGTTTAATTAATGTAACATATATATATATGAAGAAAAATGCAAATGCAGTATATTGTTAGCACTTGGGAAATCTGGGTGAAAAGTGCACAAGAATTCCTTGTCGTATTTTTGCAACTTTTCTGTTAGTCTGAAACTACTTAAAAATAAAAATTAGTTGGTTTCTTATCTTCTGAAGGCGCCTTAAATTTTTTACAAGTATTATAAGTTTATGAATTTAAACCTATTTAATGATTTTCAATTCATTGCTATTATTACTTTTATTGAAATTCAAAAGGTCTTATCTTTGACTCCTGAGTCCTTTTACATGACCCTAGTAGTTTTGATAGTTTCCTTCCTGACAAATATACAGATGTATGAGGCTCATCTCATATGATACCTGCTCCAGACCTGGAATCAGCCATTTTTTCAAGAAGTGTTGGTTTCTTTTTGTGGGAAAGGGTATTTCAGGACTACAGTCTTGTTGCTAGAGGTATTTCTGGACCTTTTCAGTATAGTGAACATATAGAGAGAGATGAGAAACTCATGATTTCATACTGATATATCTGCTGCAAATTCAGGACTCTGTTATTACTTCATCAGTCTGAACATCTACATCTCCTTTCTTCCACACTAATAGTCCTGGTTCTGACACAGGGGATTATAGAATTAGAATATCCTATATTTGCTTCTTTGCTTTATCTACATCACAGACACCATAACCTCAGAATAACAACACCAATATAGTTTTTACCAATATAATTACTGAAAACAATGACATTTTTTTGCATATGTTCTCTTACTCCTCACCCCTGCTTTTAAATGGTTGTACTAAATCTACACTATCAAATATATAGCCATCATATATCCTCTCTCTTTTAACTTTCATTGAGCTTATTTAATGCTCACCACCAGTCTTTATTTAGTGTCTGTGTAGTCATTTTGTTGTCTGGTGCTTGTTCTCCAGAAGATTCATTCTTCAGGAAGGGTTCATGGGAACCGTATTCTCTAAGGTCTTGTACGTTGATACCAGTTTGTACCCTTTATACTTGAAAACCAGTTTTGCTGGATATAAACTTCTGTGTTTACATTTTCTTTTCCTGATAATCCTAAATCTATTGTTTCATTTGCTTCTGCCATAAAGCTTTGTATATGTAGTTGGAAAAGGGAAGATTACTTTAATGCCGAGTCATCTAATTATGGATATTTTGATGTGTCATCTAAACTTGACAGGTGGCAGTTTCTTAAAGATTAGTTGCAAACTGGAATTTTAAAACCATGGCAATCAACCCTTTGTACTTTACTAAGTTAAATTCCATTTGTCTTTGTACTTTGAAAAGATCTTTTCCTTATTCAAACTGGATTTTGAAACATCATGAAATTATCATTTAGAAAATATCAAGATTTGGGACACTGATGGGGCACCTGTGTGGCTCAATTGGTTGGGCATCGCACTCTCGATTTTGGCTCAGATCCTGTCTCAGGGTCATGAGATTGAGCCCCACATCAGTTCTGCACTCAGTGTGGAGTCTGCTTGAGATTCTCTGGCTCCCTCACCCTTTGCCTGCGCCACCCCACCCCCCCCCGCCAACCCCGGTTCACTCACTTGCTCACATGCATACTCTCTTTCTCAGTAAATACAGTCTTTATTAAAAAAAGATTTGGGACATTGACAATTCATGGTAGCTAGTACAAGTTTTCCAAAATTCTAATTTTTACTCAAAAACTTGAATTTTATCATTGGCACAATTTTCCTTGAAGTGGCAGGCTCACTTCATTTTTTAGAAAATGTCTGTTATATACTTCAGTCTGAATTAGCACAATTTATGTCAGTAGTTCTTTTAATTTTTTTATTAACATATAATGTACTATTTGTTTCAGGGGTACAGGTCTGTGATTCATCAGTCTTACACAATTCACAGCACTCACTTAGCACATACCCTCCCCAATGTCCATCACTCAGCCACCCTATCCCTCCCACCCCCCTCCATCCCAGCAGCCCTCAGTTTGTTTCCTGAGATTAAGAGTCTCTTATGGTTTGTCTCCCTCCCTGGTTTCGTCTTGTTTCATTTTTCCCTCCCTTCCCCTGTGATCCTCTGTCTTATCTCAAATTCCTCGTATCAGTGAGATCATATGATATTTGTCTTTCTCTGATTGACTTATTTCGCTTAACATAATACCCTCTAGTTCCATCCATGTTGTTGCAAATGGAAAGATTTCATTTTTTTTTTTGATGGCTGCCTAATATTCCCTTGTACATATATACCACATCTTCATTCATCTGTTGATGGACATCTAGGCTCTTTCCATAGTTTGGCTATTGTAGTATGTCAGTTGTTATTTCATGTTAAAATGTTTCATTAAAAAAGATGACTAGTTAAAAAAAAGTGACTAGTTTTGGGGCACCTGGGTGACTCAGTCATTAAGCATCTGCCTTTGGCTCAGGTCATGATCCCAGGGTCCTGGGATCGAGCCCCGCATCGGGCTCCCTGCTCCGCGGGAAGCCTGCTTCTCCCTCTCCCGCTCCCCCTGCTTGTGTTCCCTCTCTCGCTGTGTCTCTCTCTGCCAAATAAATAAAATCTTTAAAAAAAAAAAAAAGTGGCTAGCTTAGCTCATAGCTGAAACAATTGGTTTTTCCCTAAGACAATCATTTGAAACTTTTTCTTTTGATTCTTTTCAGTTTATTGCATGAACGAGTTACACTAGTCCAAGTTAAAAGTAGACCCCAAATGGTTTCATTATACAAGCTGTGAGATTTTTAAACTTGTGACAAGGGACAGAAGGGAAATTCTATCACTGCAAGGAAATCCTCACTTAAGCTTCAGTGAGCCAAAAGCACTTAAAACCCATGAACCTTCAGCTGGTTGTCCTGTCAGTCCAGGCTCTATGGGGAACTGGCATATGTTCTTGTGCTGGTGACCCTTTAGCTGAATTACTTCTTCATATTTTGAGTGCTCAATTACAGTACCATTGCAGGCAAATTTCTTCTTAAACACCTTCTCTAGCTTCTTTTTATTGTAATCATCCTTGATCCCTTGGACAGTAGTAAGGGTTTTCCTCTCATTTCTCTGTTGAATTCTTATATGGATATAATCCTCAGTGCCAGCAGGAAGGAGATCATCACCCTTACTTGCATCAGCAAAGGGGTAGAAAGAGTGGAGGTTCTTGAGAGCGGACATACAATGTGATTCCTTTTCCTCTGTGGGAGAAGGGAGCAGCCGGACAGTGGTGGGATGGAGCGTCGTGCAGTGAGGGAGCTCAGTGATTGGGACCAAAAACCATTTGAAACCTTTTATGTGTACTTACCATTTTGTCACACAGAAATTAAAAAGATGTTTGTTCAAAAGTCAAGATTCAATAAAATCAATAATTTGTTTCTGCTTTGTCCAGGACATTCTTAAGTGAAACTTTTGGGGGTTTATTATTATTATTATTATTATTGATTTTAAACACTGAGGGCATGGCATTGAAGGCTAAAATGACTCTAAGTACAGTTTTGTCTCACTGCTTTTATTGGTGCTAAGGAACCAGCAGTTTTACTCACCATTTCTTTTGCACCATCAGTGGAAGTGTTAATATAGAAAAGGTAAATGATGTCTTTGTATTGAGAATAGTTTTGACCTGTTGAATCCCTAAAGGAGTCTCAGATGGTTGTCATGGGTCTCTGGAACATACTTTGAGGCCTGCTGGGAGATTCCTGTATGCAAGTGGCACATATCATGTTCTCATATTTACTCGATAATAATCCAACCACACAGCCCCACCTGACTGCTGCAAAAGAAGTAGAGGCAGCTAGCTGCTCTCCAGAATCCATAGAGCTCTATTCTTCCTGGGCACACAGTTAGACATGTATGCCCAGGAAAAGAGAAAAACATGAAATTTGGTGAGCAGCTAGCCACTTATGCCATAGTCTGCCTTTCTGGTAACCAGATTACCATATTGGTGACCCTTATTTCCACAGAGAACACACCTCTTCCCCAAGAGATAAACCAAATCCCATCCATTCACTGCATCCAGCTCCAAGTCTAGGATCTCTGGCTGATATGCAGTCCTCTCCATCGTATCTCCATGTGGTGCTTCAGGATTTTGTTACCTTTCCCCAACTACTGCCCCTCTCCTTATTCGGATCAGGGACAGGGTGATTGCAATAAACAAAATTTGGGGAGGGGAAGATTGTAAGACACACAGTAGTTACTGTTCTATAGCAATGATGAGATTCTACTAGGCCAGCTTTAAGGAGGCCCCCTTGTGCCTTCAGTAGGGGAAGTTCCTACTCTGTTTTCTGTGAAGAACTCTCTTCCCACTGGTTTTTGGTGACCCTTAACTCCAACCTCTGGAAGGTTCTTCCTTGCCCATTATCTTTCATAACTAACCTGAAGTGGATGTTAGGGAATTTTCCTGTCTTGGGGTTTCTTCCTATTTCATAGTCATTTCTTACCTGTGCAGTTTTGGAGACCTGGGGATTAGTTTATAAGTGGTATATTTTAGGCCAAAATTTTGGATGAATTCTTTGACAGAATTTAATAACTCACTAGTCTTCTGATTTGTTTGATTCTAGTTAGTTCCCTCTGCCTGTAACCCCACCCAGTTATTTCCTAGACTGCAGCCTCAGGACTCCTGTATTTTACTTTTTGCCTCTGTGCCTCTCTTTCTCAGTGGTATTTCTCCAGAGACATCTGCAACAATAATAGGCTTGGAAAGAAAGGGAGCGACTTTAGTCTTTGCTACAGGCCTTAGTTAATCTATTTAACAGAGAATTTCAAGCAATCTCCTTTAGCTCAAGATACTTTTAAGTTTTGGAAAGTAGTATTTAGACATAATTGGCTTTTTCAACAGTCTAAGGCCTTCAGTTTCTGTGTTCTCTCCCCTTTTATTTCTGCTTGCAAGCCAACTGGTTTTCTCCTGAGTACTTTCTTTGTTGTAATGCCTTGCTAAATACAGCAATGATAAGCCATTAGTCACTAATCTTTTGGCACTTTCTAACCTCTTCTCTAGATTAGATCTACGTACCATGTCTGCCCTCCACATTACCACAGGCAATAGTGTCACATAGTTGCCAGCTGTGTTTCCTGTGCTGTCGGCCACTACGCAGATGTCACATATTTTAGATTCTTGTTCTAGAAGCACCCTACTCCAAGGTGTCCCTTTCTTTACTAGTGTAGGGTAGGCTAATGTGGCATATGTATTTAATAATCATCTAATGTTTAAAACACAACAGAAGTTTACTTACTGTTCATGTAATAAAGTTGGGAATGGTGTGTGGAGTCATCAAGGAAGCCCTGCTCTCTGCAGTTATTAAAGACCTCTTGGAAGGAAGCTCTACTGTTTTCAACCATGGCTTCCCTCCAGCCAGCCCCCTTCCCATAGCGAGCTCTTAGTTATGTGGCTACTTGCACCTGCAAGGGAAGCTAGGAAATGAAAATTGAACATTGGGATTGACCCCACATTGCAGCTTTTGAGTATACCCTAAGGAAGCTCTTGCAAATGTAAACCAGGTGACATGTATAAAAATGTTCAGGAGTGCCTGGGTGGCTCAGTCGGTTGGGCGTCCAACTCTTGATTTTGGCTCAGGTCATGATCTCAGGGTCATGAGATCGAGCCTCACATCAGGCTCCATGCTCAGCGTGGAGTCTGCTCATCCATCTCCTTCCCCCTTCTGTCTCTCCTCCTCCCCAGCTCGTGCTTTCTCCCTCTCTCAAATAAATAAAAATCTTTAAAAACATGTTCATAGCAGCACTATTCATCATAGTAAAAATACTGGAAACAACCAAATATTTGCTGGAATATGGAATGTTATTAATGTAGATGATAAATATGTGATATAATGTATAAAGTGAAGTATAAACATATAATGAAGTGTACTAAAATCTCACAAAATGGCATGGATAAGTCTTAGTGTTATGATGCTAGTGGGAAAAAAGCTAGTTTCAAAAGACTATACAGCATGTACTATTTTTTTAAGATTCAAAATCAAAAGCCACATTTTAGGAATGTATACATTGTAGTAAAATCCTGAAGGGAGCAAAAAACAGAAATCATGAACATACTGGTTGAAAGGTAGAGAATGGAAATAAGGGAGGAACACAAAGTAGATGCCTTGATACTGGTAATGATCTAGTTTTTAAGTTTCAGTAGTGATTCATACACTCTTACTATTAGGGACTACAAAGTCATATATTATTTTGTATGTATCAAAATATTCCTAATAAAAAGATTTGTGGTAAGTTTGAAAGATACGAAGGTATGCTATATTTTAGTCTTTTCTTGATTTGTCTCCTGATTAGATTTTTACTCACGTGCCTAACCACCTTGTTACTGCATCTTCCCTTGGCTGTCTTTTAGGGTTAGTTATCTCTAATCTTTATAAATATTTTGTTTCCCACTTCTCATTCAGAACTGTTCCCATTTGTTGTGTTCCAGCCTTTTGAGTCACCACTTACTAAGTGCACTGTTAATTTCTCAAATTACTTTTATTAAAATTCGGAGTTATTTTTTTCATCCTTTATTGTATTTTGATTCAATCTTAATAATATATTCTACCTGGGAGCACCTGGGTGGCTCAGTCATTAAGTGTCTGCCTTCGGCTCAGGTCATGATCCCAGGGTCCTGGGATCGAGCCCTGCATGGCGCTCCCCGCTCAGCAGGACACCTGCTTCTCCCTCTCCCACTCCTCCTGCTTGTGTTCCCTCTCTCACTGTGTCTCTCTCTGTCAAATAAATAAATAAAATCTTAAAAAAAATAATATATTCTACCTGGATTTCCTTTCCAATGTTGACTTTGCAAATCTCCCTTCTCCAGTTCCATGGTGCAATGATCTAACCTTGGAAAATTTCACCTTTTCCATCATTCACTTGACTTATATTTTAAAAGTCAAATATTTCTTCCAGAAACTCAATTGTGGATTCTTTAAGATGACTAGCATTATGGCAGAAGTAGATTCATCATTGTTTAAGCCTCTTGCATTTGCATGAAGTCACTGATCTTTGATTACACTCTTCTCGTTAAAATGTCTTTTAGGGTGGGGGGAATCAGTGAGATAGGTGATGGGGATTAAATAGTACACTTACCCTGGTGAGCACTGAGTAATGTATAGAATTGTTGACTCGCTATATTGTACACCGGAAACTACTTATAACACTGTTAACTATACTGGAATTAAGAACTTAATAAAACTCTTAAAAATTAAAATTAAGGGGTGCCTGGGTGGCTCAGTTGGTTAAGTGTCTGCCTTCAGCTCAGGTTATGATCCCAGGGTCCTGGGATCAAGCCCCACATCGGGCTCCCTGCTCAGCGGGGAGCTTGTTTCTCCCTCTCCCTCTGCCACTCCCCCTGCTTGTGCTCGCTCGCTCTCTCTCAAAAAATAAATTCTTTAAAAAAATTAAAATTTAAAAAAGTCTTTTAAATAACTTTAGTCAGAAGCTGACTAACTTCTTTTTGTGATGTGTTTTAGCTACTATTTAGTGCTCAATATTTATGATGAAATCTTTATTCATAAGATAGTAATTGAATAATTGGAAATTAACCACAAAAGTATCTGTTCTTTATTAGAAAATGTAATGATTGCAAATTTTAATAACTTAGTTTTTTAAAAAAGATTTTATTTATTTATTTGACACAGAGAGCTGTGAGAGGGAACACAAGCAGGGGGAGTGGGAGAGGGAGAAGCAGGCTCCCGGCCAAGCAGGGAGCC
>NW_028059256.1:0-397 GCF_054177405.1 Leptonychotes weddellii
GGTGGCTCAGTTGGTTAAGCGACTGCCTTCGGCTCAGGTCATGATCCTGGAGTCCCGGGATCGAGTCCCGCATCGGGCTCCCTGCTCGGCAGGGAGCCTGCTTCTCCCTCTGACCCTTCCCCCTGTCATGTGCTCTCTGTCTCTCTCATTCTCTCTGTCTCAAATAAATAAATAAAATCTTAAAAAAAAAAAAAAAAAAAGAAAGTAAACTCAGAGTCATAAAGATCTTAATTCAAAACCCATCTCCACTAGCTACTAGCTATGGGTTATTTGTACTTTCCTTAAGCTCCCTTTGCCTAAATTTACTTATTTGCAAAATGAAGATAATAAAATCTACAGCTGATGGTTGTAGGATGTTTAAAAGTGATTACCATGCAACCTGCTTTTTGCCCTCAGA
>NW_028059257.1:0-397 GCF_054177405.1 Leptonychotes weddellii
AAACTTGCTTTTAATCTAGACTGCCTAATATCCTCACATTATTCTTGTTTTATTCAAGGCAACTCAAAGATTGAGCACTTCTTATCACTTAAGTTTCACATCAGGATAAATATGAGAGTTAGCAGTAATGCAAAGGACCCAATGAAGAAGGGTCATTTAGAGAAGAGGTTATGCATGGCTTTCATAATGAGATACAACAATCCGAAGGGGTACGTGCACCCCGATGTTTATAGCAGCAATGTCCACAATAGCCAAACTGTGGAAAGAGCCAAGATGTCCATCGACAGATGACTGGATAAAGAAGATGTGGTATATATATACAATGGAATATTATGCAGCCATCAAAAGGAATGAGATCTTGCCATTTGCAACGACGTGGATGGAACTGGAGGGTATT
>NW_028059258.1:0-397 GCF_054177405.1 Leptonychotes weddellii
TACAGAAATCTTTTCTATACACATGATTATTTCTTTGGCATGAATGCTGAGAGAACAAGTAGGTCAGACTATGGGCAGTTGTGAGGCTATTAGTATGTATTATTTTCCAGAAAGGTTACACCTGTTTATGCAGAACCCTTGCTTTAGTGTCTCCTTGTCGGCCCTGACTTGTATATTCTTTAAAAATTACTCTCTATCAGAAGATGGACTCTGAAAAACAAACTGAGGGTTCTAGAGGGGAGGGGGGTGGGAGGATGGGTTGGCCTGGTGGTGGGTATTGAGGAGGGCACGTTCTGCATGGAGCACTGGGTGTTGTGCACGAACAATGAATCATGGAACACTTCATCTAGAACTAATGATGTAATGTATGGGGATTAACATAAGAATAAAAAAAAAA
>NW_028059259.1:0-397 GCF_054177405.1 Leptonychotes weddellii
TTTTTTTTTTTTTTAAAGATTTTATTTATTTATTTGAGAGAGAGAATGAGAGACAGAGAGCATGAGAGGGAGGAGGGTCAGAGGGAGAAGCAGACTCCCTGCCGAGCAGGGAGCCCGATGCGGGACTCGATCCAGGGACTCCAGGATCATGACCTGAGCCGAAGGCAGTCGCTTAACCAACTGAGCCACCCAGGCGCCCAGGGCCATAAAAATATTTCTATGTGCATCACCTAATATATTGTGATCATGTTTTCTTTCTTGCCTCCTTTCTAGAGTTAATAATTGCATTGTTTTCATTTTGTTTTCTGTGTGCTTATCACGATATTCTCTGACGGCGTTGGAAACTTTTCACTGTGATCAGATGCACTAGGTAATCTTGATCAGTTACATTGTTTTC
>NW_028059260.1:0-397 GCF_054177405.1 Leptonychotes weddellii
TTACAAAATACACAGCGCTCACCACAACACATACCCTCCCCAATGTCCATCACCCAGCCTCCCCAGCCCCCTACCACCATCCCCTCCAGCAGCCCTCAGTTTGTTTCCTGAGATTAAGACTCTCTTATGGGGGCGCTGGGGTGGCTCAGTCATTAGGCGTCTGCCTTTGGCTCGGGTCCTGGGATTGAAACCCGTGTCCAGCTCCTTGCTCAGTGGGAGGCCTGCTTCTCCCTCTCCCACTCCCCCTGCTTGTGTTCCCTCTCTCGCTGTCTCTCTCTCTCTCTGTCAAAATAAATAAATAAAATCTTTAAAAAGAAGAGTCCCTTATGGTTTCTCTCCTTCTCTGGTTTTATCTTGTTTCATTTTTTTCTTCTCTTCCCCTATGATCCTCTGCCTT
>NW_028059261.1:0-397 GCF_054177405.1 Leptonychotes weddellii
TACATGTCTTTCTCTGATTGACTTATTTCGCTTAGCATAATACCCTCTAGTTGCATCCATATCGTTGCAAATGGCAAGATTCAGTTTTTTTGATGGCTGCATAATACTCCATTGTGTATTTATACCACATCTTCTTTATCCATTCATCTGTTGATGGACATCTTGGCTCTTTCCATAGTTCGGCTATTGTGGACATTACTGCTATAAACACTGTGGTACACGTACCCCTTCGGATCACTACATTTGTATCTTTGGGGTAAATACCCAGTAGTGCAATTGCTGGGTCGTACAGTAGCTCTATTTTCAACTTTTTGAGGAACCTCCATACTGTTTTCCAGAGTGGCTGCCACCAGCTCGCATTCCCACCAACAGTGTAGGAAGGTTTCCCTTTCTCCGC
>NW_028059262.1:0-397 GCF_054177405.1 Leptonychotes weddellii
TTTTTTTTTTTTTAAGATTTTATTTATTTATTTGACAGAGAAAGACACAGCGAGAGAGGGAACACAAACGGGGAGTGGGTGAGGGAGAAGCAGACTCCCTGCCGAGTAGGGAGCCCGATGCGGGACTCGATCCAGGGACTCCAGGATCATGACCTGAGCCGAAGGCAGTCGCTTAACCAACTGAGCCACCCAGGCGCCCACACAGTACAGACTTTTAAGGGCTAGATCACCCAAGGTGAATGTTTCTGCTACTCAGAAAAATGCAGGTAAGGTTAGGAGATCATTCGCTGTGAGCAGAAGTTCTCACTGGTACAAGAAAAATTTAAAAATCTCCAATCAAATTGTACCCATGAGCACAAATAAACTGCCAATGGACAATACAGTTAGGGAGAAAATG
>NW_028059263.1:0-397 GCF_054177405.1 Leptonychotes weddellii
GTGGCTCAGTTGGTTAAGCGACTGCCTTCGGCTCAGGTCATGATCCTGGAGTCCCGGGATCGAGTCCCGCATCGGGCTCCCTGCTCGGCAGGGAGTCTGCTTCTCCCTCTGACCCTCCTCCCTCTCATGCTCTCTGTCTCTCATTCTCTCTGTCTCAAATAAATAAATAAAATCTTTAAAAAAAAAAAAAAAAAAAAAAGAATTGCATTTATATATATGCGTATACAAAAATAAATAATGTTAATATTTCAGATATTTAAATAACTTTTTATAAAATTAGGATAATATATATAATGTGTATTAAGATTATTTCCTTTTTCTGCCATGACAGGCATAAGAAAGCCTTTCAGTAAGTATTGAAAGAGACTATGAGGTTTATATGTGAAAAAGGATGAAC
>NW_028059264.1:0-397 GCF_054177405.1 Leptonychotes weddellii
TGGGTGGCTCAGTTGGTTAAGCGACTGCCTTCGGCTCAGGTCATGATCCTGGAGTCCCGGGATCGAGTCCCGCATCGGGCTCCCTGCTCGGCAGGGAGCCTGCTTCTCCCTCTCCCACTCCCCGTTTGTGTTCCCTCTCTCGCTGTGTCTTTCTCTGTCAAATAAATAAATAAAATCTTTAAAAAAAAAAAAAAAAAAAAAGAAAACAACTACAAAAACTTTTGTTCCAGGTATATAAGGTGTTGAACTCAGTATCTTTCTCTTCTCGTATTCATTTCCCTTCTGTATTAGTCTGGGTTTTCTAGATAAAAAACCCAACAATCTCTATCATCTATCTGTATCATGTGTATAGATATACATAAAAGAGAAGATTTATTACAGGAACTGGCTCACACAG
>NW_028059265.1:0-397 GCF_054177405.1 Leptonychotes weddellii
ATCTGCCAATTTACAAGGCTGAGAAATAGCAACCATTAAATAATCAGGTCTGACAGTTAACCAAAAAGGCTTGAATTTATCAAGAAGTCTTTTAGAGATACATTATTTACACACACCACTGTCAACTATCAACATCATCTCAAGTATACACTAAACCTTAAGATCTTAGCTATAACAGTATAAGGCAAGACATTTAAACGCCTCTGTGTGTGTTAGTTTAGAAAAGAGACATCAGAGAAATTAATTTTTTGTAAGGAAAGTTCAAAATATCTTTGTTGTCAATAAGAAAATGTAAATTATTCAATTTTTTTTTTTTTAAGTCGACTCCACGTTGCATGTGGCATGTGGAGCCTAAAGCAGGGCTTGAACTCACGATCCTGAGATCAAGACCTGAGCT
>NW_028059266.1:0-8490 GCF_054177405.1 Leptonychotes weddellii
TTTTTTTTTTTCTTAACATATATTGCATTATTTGTTTCAGAGGTACAGATCTGAGATTTAACAGTCTTCCACAATTCACAGCGCTTACCAGAGCACATACCCTCCCCAGTTTGACCTTTCTTCTTATCTTAGGCTAATGTGATCTTCCTCCAGGCTGGGCAAGTTGGAAAAACTGTCTTTTCACTGTGACATAAACTGGAGACTTTCAGGGGCTTTCTTTTGAGGAAAAAAAAAAAAAAAAATCCCAGATGTTGGAAAGCAAAAAGACTGTTTCTCAGGACTATTTTCTTCAGTGTCAATTTGAAAGTGAAAGCTGAAAATTACTCTTTTCTCCCTTCTATATTTCTGCAATAACCATTCCACTCCATTTCAGGTAGTAAGCTTGAGTTTCCCAGCTAGGTCTCCTAGGAAAAAGCAAAGAGAAGAAAGAATGTAACTGTGTGCAAATATGCATGTGTAGGGAGGTGGGGTAGTGGAGTAGCCTGTTCTGTTTTCTGAGCCTGTAATCAAGTCTAATAAGCAATGTAGTGAATGCCGTGATGCATGCACCACCACCCCCCCGCCCCAATTCCAACTTCAGGACTAAGACACTCCTTCCCCAGCTGCCTGGGTCGTTGCTGCTGACCAAAGGCTTTGTCTCAGCTTAAAGAGCTGCCTCATCCAAGGTTAATGCACCTGCACAGGCAGCCAGCTTCAAAGGACAAGTAGACGTAGGACAACGAAGGCCTAGCCCTTTGCCTCAATGAGACACTTCCAAAGAACCATCCCAGCTCTAAAGCCTCCCCAGGGATCTGCTGGGGCCGTTGTTGTAACTGCATTGCCCTTCAACCTTGGTCTCTGCCCAATTCTGCTTCCCTCACTTCTTCAAAGTGTTATTCCAAAGATTACTTCCCAATAAACCTTCTGCACGCAAATCTCTATTTTAGGAAAATTGACTTACAAAAATACTCCCTAGATATATATATATGTGTGTGTGATGAAGGTAGAAGCCCATGAAATTTTACAGTATTTGAGCAGGACTCTGATAACTCTGAGTCACTAAAACAACCAATAATGGAAATACTATACCATGGAAAATTTTCTATAGAAATAAATATGACTCTCATTATTTAAAGACCACCTTGGTCTGGTATTCTGTACCCAAAACAAATGCATCCTAACTGATACACCTCATGAACACAGACATTGAAAGCAATTTGAATCTCCTCCTCTCAAGACTCCTGGATCTCTGCTGTTGACTTGATACACATCTTAATATAACTACCAATTCCTTTATATATATATGCCTGGCTAACCAATACTTAGCTATTTGTCACAAAAGGATGGATCAAGAACCAAAAGTCCTCACTCTTTAAAAAAAAAATCCCTCAACCTCTCCCTGATTTCTACTTCCTCCTTTCTGCCTTTCTTCTGCCTAATTCTTACATGTTACTCTGTATAAGCCAAAAAAGTCTGATTTGCCTCAGTGAATAGAGTTTGGAGGTTCTCTAGAGCCCTACTTTATTGATTCCCTAGTTTGACTCTCTAAGGCCAACTTTAGAGAACTCCAAGGAATTCCAAGGCCTTGGGAAACATACTTTGCACCATCTCTTGACTCAGCTACTTTAGGAAGCAGACATCTTTTTTTTTTCTTTTTAAAAATTTATTTGAGAGAGGGAGAGAATGAGTGAGGAGGGAGGGTGTGGAGGGGGGATCTCAAGCAGACTTCCCACTAACCCAGGAGCCCAACATGGGGCTTAATCTCATGACCCATGAGATCATGACATCAGCCAAATTAAGAGTTGGGTGCCTAATGGACTGAGCCACCCAGGTGCTCTTAGAAAACAGAGATCTTATCCTATTGGTAATGACCAGGACCAGGGCAATGGTTTCAGATGTTGAACTGTTATATCTGTATAAGCACATTGCCCCAGTATAGTTTTCAGCTCATGTTTTCATTCTAATGTTTAGTAACTTAGTGAATTTATAATCTAATGATTGCTAATCACTTTAATTTTATTTAAGTACCTCTCAAAACTTGTTAATAGTTATGAGATCAAAGTCATTAAAGAACATTGCTGTTTAAACTAAGATATAATACTGTACATTTGGTGAAATAATCTGTAAATATTTTAATCATAAGCCTTTGAGAAAAGGAAAACTAAGTTGATGTTGGAATGAATATCTATTATGTGTTGGCCAGCATTTGGAGTGAAGTAAAAACTGTATATATAAAATAAAATCAAAAAAATCCCTGGTAACCCAGCAGCCTTACTTATGTAAGGATAAGTACACTGTGCCCTATTGTTTTTCTCTTTTACTATTATACAAAAAAGATCCTGAAGAGAGAGTCTGTATTCCAAAAGTTAAAAATGTTGATTAATTTTCTGGGAGGAGTTTCATTATTATAATAAGAACTATGAAGAAACTGAGAATGACATTTGTTATCACATTATGAAGACATTCACATATTGCCAGTCTCTGTGTCTTCCACAAACTCGTGGTAGGCATCATTGTTTGCTACTTAGTAGCCACACCCAAATCTCTTGTGCCAACAGAAATCCAATCTGTTTACCAACACATAGGTGAAACTGTCCTTCAGAAGAGGCTAAGTACCTGTCTAGCCCCATTTAGTGAATCTTGATGGATATAAGCCTAACTTTGTAATCTTATTTTTGTTGCCAGTAGTTGGTTAAGGCATAGGCATGTGATAAAATTCTTGCCAAAGAGATCTGAGTAAGAAATGGTTCCGTGTGGATTATAGGATATTTCTCCTCAACTTAAAACACACACATTTAGACACACACATTCACCCACATGCAAGCCTAGAATTCATCCTCTTGACATCTTAAATGAAGACATGATACTTAAAATTACTATATCCATTTTCAAACGATGAAGGTAGAAGCCCATGAAATTTTACAGTATTTGAGCAGGACTCTGATAACTCTGAGTCACTAAAACAACCAATAATGGAAATACTATACCATGGAAAATGGTATAGAAATAAATATGACTCTCATTATTTAAAGACCACCTTGGTCTGGTATTCTGTACCCAAAACAAATGCATCCTAACTGATACACCTCATGAACACAGACATTGAGAGCAATTTGAATCTTATACCCTCCTAACTTCTGGTGGTGGTTTCCAATCCTTGACATTCCTCAGCTTTTGGCACATCACTCCTATCTCTCCCTATCTTCACATGACTGTCTTTCCTCTGCGTGTCTGTGTCTCTAAATCTCTCTCCTTATAAGGATATCAGTTATTGGATTTATGGACCCCCTAATCCAGTATTACCTCATCTTAAACTGACTATATCTGCAAACACCCCCTTTCCAAATAAGGTCACATTCACAGGTACTGAGAGAACATGAAGTTTGCTGGGACACCATTCAACTCTGAATGGGGAGAAATATGATCTAATTGGAGTTTCAAAAATCTTGCTCTGGCTGCAAAGTGGACCACTTTTCTGTTTCTCTAATATTCTGCTTTTCTAACTTGATGTAGGCCTGGAAACCAGATCACCAAATAAATCAGATTAACATGTAATTAAAAGTAAATAAGTCCTATGAAAAAGGCAAAGGTCTCTCTCCATGCTCATAAAGCATTTACATTAGAGAATAAATCTATACCTTTTGTATTTGAGACTGCTTTGTGACTATGTATCCATACTTCAGATTTTATCCACTTTCTGGTTAGCTGAAGTTGCCTGTGTGTTTTCAGATAGATAAACTGTTACTCACCATATGTAATTCGTGTGTTCATTATACTCATATTTATTTATTCAAAAATGCTTATTTTCCAGGTACTGCTATAGGCTCTGGGAATCTAGGAGTGAATAAAAATAATAACAACAAAAATAAGAAAATAAAGTTCTTGCTAATATGAAGCTTAAATTCTAATGGGAAAGTGGGAAAGTTAGACATTAAAAAAGGAGATATAAAATATAGATAAATAAAATAATGGTAGGCAGTAACAGTGCTATGAAGGAAAACAAAGGAGGACAAGAAAATGGAGAATTACAGGATCTTTCATTTGAGATCAGGTGGTCAGGGACGATGTCTCTGAGGAAGTGACATTTGGCAGAGATATGAATGATGTGAGAATCAAAACCCATCGATGACCCCACATTTCCCTCAGGATAAAATCAAAACTTCACGTTGTTGGAAAGGCCATTATTAATTCCCTCGATTCATCCCTTTCACTGGTTAACATAGTTAGGAAAGTTTTAAAAAGCATTTCTTATTAGGTTCAACATGTTTTCCATCAGTAAATCCCAGATATGACTTACATTTACAGAGTTAAAGCAGTTTAACTTTGAACTTTAAAACATAGACATGTACACACAGTATTTTATTTAGTGGTTTCCTACTGTGAAACTTCTCACAAATTTCAAATAGTCTATAATCACAAGTCTAATGTTTAACTTCTAAGGTTAATATTTAAAACCCATCTTTCATGTAAACATATATCTGTTTGGTTATATATATATATATATATATATATATATATATATATATATATATATATAAAATTATAAATATATGTATAAAATTTATAAACATGTGTTTTTCTCAAAATTCATTTAAGCTATTAAACTAGAATTAACATCTTGAAAGTCTATACTTTTTCTTATTCATATCTCATAACACAATTATAAACCATGATTAATATTTTAACTTCTACAAATTCCAAAACAGAGTTGTAATTCTTCAATATTCAATGATAAATGATGATACAGATAACAATGATAAAAAATGTCATATAGAGGAAATATGAAAATCCATCAATACATTCTAAAAGGAAACTGAATCTCTAACAGCAATTAGGTAAAATAATATGTACAGTTAGACAAGGGCCTTAAAAGCAATTAAATTAAAATGTTTCTGGAGAATAAAGTTAATTCTTGTCACCTCTTAGACACACATGTTTTCAATTATTTGAGACACAATTTAGCAAGGATAACATTATTATATGTAGGTCAAACATGTACTCTGCTGACAAAGCAAAGTACAAGGCAGGAAATATCAAGCATCTTTAATAGCACCATCTTAAATTACAAAGTACATGACAGTAATGGGGCAAACTATCAGCAGAGGGATAACTTTTAACAACTACTTTAGTATTATTCTGAGACTGAAACAAATAGGGAGCCCTGAACATAGGCCAAACAAAATGGAATTAACATGAGGTCTACGTGAGAGTCAATTTGCACAGCAACAAGTGCAGTGAGTATTAAAATATTGAGCTACGGCGCATGTGTCATGGTTGGCAAATAGTATAATAGTAATTGCAATGAGTGGTAAAATTATGTAATAATATGCATTCTAGTATATATGATCTTCTTCTGCAATTCAAGTTTGGAAAATGGAGTACAGATTTTGGTGTGTATGTCTGTTGTGGGTAGAGTGAGGTCGATACAGATATTTTAATTATTTCAGATGTATAGAGCAAAGCTCTAAACTTAGTTTAGAAGGTCTTGGATGGGGAAAAAAGCTGTTCCACAGAGCTGAGGAAGACTTATTGTGTATCTCTTCCCAGCCCTACAAATACACATACACACAAGGAAATGCCCAATCTTATCTGGGCTCAGGCCCTGACTGCAGAGAACTGAAGAATATTAAAAATTTGTTGTGTGGACACTATTCATTCCTTAGATAAGTTTGCAGTTCTTTGTGTTTTTGAAACTATCCCTTTGTGGTGGTTGGCATGGGAAAATGGAAAAGAAGGCCATGTTGGCTTCTTGTGCTAAGGTCTTTAGGGAGGGAAACTGTCCATTTAACCCATTATCAGGGTACACATCTCAGCATGTCTTGATGGTATGACATTGTGACCTACTTTTGTTTCCCCCATCTTCCCACAAGGCCAAAGAGACTCTCACCAGCTCCCCAACTGTCCTTTCCCTGCTGGCTGTTTTATGTGTCCTGAAACAATTAGCTTAAAACAGCCCTTGAGTGTTGACAGTCTGTCAGTAATCACTGTTTAAACTTTCTTTGGTTTCTTCTCCCTTTTTTTCTTCTTTGTTTTACTCTGGTTTAATAAGAGGACCTCAGCCAACAGCTGCCCCTGTGTGTTTAACCAACTGTTTACTGAATGGTCTATGCAAGGAGCACAGTCATTTAACAGTCCCTTAATGAAATCAGGCTAAAAAGAGTCAAACTCCTGGATCTAGGAACTAGCTCAGTATATTCCCACACCCCTCACTCTAGTGCTCTCCCGACTTCCTCAGTATGGGGTCTGAGTCCACTTTACCCTCACCACAAGTGTGACCTGTGTCCAGATAATAAAATCATGAGAGATGGTGGAGAAAAAACTGAAGTGAGAGAGGAAGGCAAGAATGGAAAGGAATGGGAGGATAAGATGGGAGGCAGTGACTTCAATCTGCTACCTAATACTCCCTCACTAATGATGTCATTTCGGCGATGTTTTGGAAAGGATTAATATGACCCTTTATATCACTGCATAGTGATAGCTCTATCACAGCAAAAGGTCACATACAACTTTTATAAATCGATAATGATTGGAAATTATTATAATGAATTGATTAATTTGCGCTACAAGTTAAGTCATATGTTAAATACTTTTTAAATATACAGTTTAAATAACAAAAGAGGATATTTTATAATTATTTATATGTTCATTCACATATTTATATTACAGTACTGATTATTAAATAATCTGAATATTATCCATGTGCCTAAAGTTAAGTGTTTAAAAAGGAGTTTCTGACTTGGACCTAGGTCTGTTAACAGTTTCTAAAGGCATAAAGAAAAATAAATGTCAGGAAATATGTCTCAATTACTGTGTATAAATTTGACAACAATCTTGGAATAGCCAGGTTATGAGTGAATTGGTATTCTTTGACTATATAATGAGTTTCTATAGAATTAGTTTTTATTTTATAACAGTTTATAATAACTTATAAATAATTTTTCTTTATCTTTATAAAATGACAGTATGAGCATCAGTATCTTTACCGATGTCAACGGAACTGATAAAAATCTTTTCCCAGGACAGAGCACATAATAAACAGATCTTAATTTCTTTAGATAATGGGAACAATATGCAAACAAAGAATGAAAGTGATTTTTCATAGTTTTTGCTTGTTTACTCTCTTGTTTTTGTATTGTATCTTTTTACTCTCTTCTTTCTGGTTTATATAATAACTTCAAAACTGAAAGAGACAGGAAAATAAATTGATATAGCTATAACCAGGTATGAAAGCTCTATTATCTAGAGAGTTTTAGAACAGGATGTTACTTGCATTTATCTCTCCATTTTTTATTTAACCTCAAAGTTTCATATTGGTGTGGACTCATGGGAGAGGTCAAGTCTTGATCGAATACCTTTCTGAAATGTGTTGGTCTAAGGTCATTCATTGTTCAAGGATTCCCTAGAGAATTTATTCTTTTCTCATACGAAATCTTGCTCTTTTTTATGTTCATAGTCACAGTAACACATTTTATCTCATGGCAGGCATAGGCTGGCTTTCCTGGACTAATTTTTCACCCCATAGATGTTTCTCCTTGCCACCTTTATCCCAAGACCAGGATAGGTTATTCGGCCAGTGCTCACATACAACTTAGCTCCTTTTTTCTAGAGCACCTAAATTGGTTAGCACTGAACCTCCTACTAAAGTGAAGTCAGTGTTTTACTATGTGAAATCCTCTGTACTAAGCATTTTATATGGATTAACTCACTTAATCCCACGGAGTGATAATTTTAACTGATGAGGAAAACAAGGAAAGGTGAGGTTAAGTTATTTTATTCCAAGATCATGGAACTGAGTGATGGACTTGAGCTAGCTTTTCCAGAGCCAACAATGTTGGTCATCATGTTACACTGGTTCTGGTCCTGAAGAGGCAGCTTCAAGGGGCGGAGCCCATCTATTCTTGTTTGTGCTTCTATCTTGTGTACAGCACGGCATGTACATTTAACACACTGTCAATAAATAGTTGCTGCATGAGCTAATGAATAGTGCCTTCACTTTTCTGGGATAAATACACCACTATGTATTAAACATCTTGAACTCCTTAGGGAAAATCATGAGGGACTGTCTAGAAAAGAAGTTAACAGTAAATGATTCAGAAGTAAATTCCCAGGGATTGTATCTCTCTTCTGCCAATCACTAGTCAAGTGATCTTGTGTAGGTTGTCTGTTTAATGTCTCACATGTCACATGGATATGAAGACATAAATAGCATTTATGTCACAGGACTGTAGAGAATAGTAATACATAGAGTCTGAAACAGAGTTTATTCCCAATTGATATTAAATATTATTATCATTAATATTTATACCTTTCTCATGATTTGTTACAGTAAAATGTGTCATATAAAATATTTGTTTAGATAAGTTTTAAAGAAAGAACTGTCTTTTGGTACTATAGCAAGGTAGAAGTCCCTATAAAAAGAATTTATTCATGGGTATTGTCCATTTAATCTACAAATACTTATTAAGTAGTAATTATAGTTATAGGTGTTTTTTGTTTTTTGTTTTTTTTTTT
>NW_028059267.1:0-397 GCF_054177405.1 Leptonychotes weddellii
GTGCCTGGGTGACTCAGTTGGTTAAGTGTCTCCCTTTGGTTCAGGTCATGATTCCAGGGTCCTGGGATGGAGCCTAGCATGGGCCTCCGTGCTCAGTGGGGGGTCTGCTTCCCCCCCCTTTCCCTCTGCCCCTCCCCTCGCTCGCTCTCTCTGTCTCTCAAATAAATAAATGAATAAGTCTTTTAAAAAAGTCCTAAGCGGGCGCCTGGGTGGCTCAGTTGGTTAAGCGACTGCCTTCGGCTCAGGTCATGATCCTGGAGTCCCGGGATCGAGTCCCGCATCGGGCTCCCTGCTCGGCAGGGAGTCTGCTTCTCCCTCTCCCACTCCCCGTTTGTGTTCCCTCTCTCGCTGTGTCTTTCTCTGTCAAATAAATAAATAAAATCTTTAAAAAAAAAAA
>NW_028059268.1:0-397 GCF_054177405.1 Leptonychotes weddellii
TTTTTTTATTCTTATGTTAATCCCCATACATTACATCATTAGTTCTAGATGAAGTGTTCCATGATTCATTGTTCGTGCACAACACCCAGTGCTCCATGCAGAACGTGCCCTCCTCAATACCCACCACCAGGCCAACCCATCCTCCCACTCCCCTCCCCTCTAGAACCCTCAGTTTGTTTTTCAGAGTCCATCTTCTCTCCAGAGCTGTGATTTTTTAATGGCGTGTGTCTGCTTGCCCACATGGGCCTTTGGGGGAATTAGTAAATGACATCTCTTATTCCAGGTAGACGCAGCTTTTTTGTAGTTTCTGAGTGAGGTTTTGTGAGTGAGAAGCAGGCAGGTACTCGGCACCCATTTGGCTGCTCAGCTTTGTACCCAGGTCCCCAGGTCCAAGAGG
>NW_028059269.1:0-397 GCF_054177405.1 Leptonychotes weddellii
GATGGGGCTGTGCTGCCTCAGCTCTCTCGTCTGTGAAATGGGCACACAACACCTGCCTCTGCTTTGTTCAGGAGTCTGTGGCCCTCGAGGGGCCGGCTGACAGGCTCTGACACCCTCAGATCCCAGGTCTCCGGGGAGCTCAGACTCAGCATGCTGGGGGGTTGTGGGCCTGCTGAGACACCCCCTGGCTGAGAGGACAGGAGTGTGGAGCCTGCCCTGGGAACCTGAAAGTCAGAGGGAGGAGGCCTCTGGAGACGGTCCGGAAGTGGCCAGCACCTCCCTGAGCCTGCGGGTCTAGTAGAAGGAGGGGGTGGGGGAAGACCCCTGGGTCCGTGGCTGTGGTACAGAGGGGCCGCTTCCAGTGTGCGGAGCTCTCTGACTGACCCTGTTCCCTGAG
>NW_028059270.1:0-397 GCF_054177405.1 Leptonychotes weddellii
TTCCTGAGAGGAGACGAAATCCAGGTCTCCTATTCCTCCGCCATCTTGCTCCGCCCCCCGAGACAAATATTCTTAAATAATTTTGATTTTGAAAAGTCAGTTCCCTACTTTTAATTTAGTATTTAATTTTAACATAAAGTACCCCCAAATTTAAAACTATATTTTAATTCATATTATAGCATCTTTGCTTATTTATACAACTATATGTAGTAGATGTCCATTCCTTTTGGGTTTGAAGGGATTTTTTCAATTTCTTTTTTTTTTAAGATTTTATTTATTTGAGAGAGAGAGGGAGAGCGTGAGCACGAGTGGGGTTTGGGGTGTGGGGGCAGAGGGAGAGGGACATCCAGATACCCTCCTGAGCATGAGGTTGAGGCTGGCTCAATCCCAGGATCCT
>NW_028059271.1:0-397 GCF_054177405.1 Leptonychotes weddellii
GAGAGAGAAAGCGAGAGAGAGTTAGTGCACCAGCCGGATGAGGGGCAGGGGGAGAGGGAGAAGCAGACTCCTCGCTGAGCAGGGAGCCTGATGCGAGACTCTTTCCCAGGACCCCAGGATCATGACCTGAGGTGAAGACAGACGCTTAATAGACTGAGCCACCCAGCTGCCCTAAAGTGTAGATGCTCTAAAAGATAACTTATATTAATAAAAAAAATCTTGTAAAAATAGTATAGCAGTATGTAAGCAATGACAAATATGGACATGATGACAAGTTAGGACATAGGAAGGATTGGTTAATTTTGAGGGTGGGAAGCTGAGGAAAGCCATCTGTGCAGAAAGGAAGAACAGAGAATTATGTCAAACAAGGAAAAGTCATTCAACAACTACCACTCCA
>NW_028059272.1:0-397 GCF_054177405.1 Leptonychotes weddellii
AAAAAGAAGTATTTTTCTTGCCTGTGTTGCCATTTTTCTTCCTCTTCTCATCTTTTTTCCCCTCTCCTTTTCTTCTTTTTTCCTTCCTACTTCCCTCCCTCCCTTTGATACAAGGGAGGAATATATAGTTTTTGTGGAAATCATTTTATTTTTGCTTCGGGTTTTCTTCTGTTAGTTTTCACCATCATAATACTTCTTAGTTAAACAAATCATGATATAAAATTTAGTACTTAAAAGTTTTTAATTGTCTCAAAGGCCAAGCATTACATTTGTAAACAGTCCTGGTCAGTAGTTACATGATGTCTCAATAAAAGTGCTGTAAAATAAACTTCAAACTCGTTATAAATTAAGGGGTTGTTAACTTCCTTTATGATTTAAATTTATCAGTGGATCACAT
>NW_028059273.1:0-397 GCF_054177405.1 Leptonychotes weddellii
CTCAGTTGGTTAAGCGACTGCCTTCGGCTCAGGTCATGATCCTGGAGTCCCGGGATCGAGTCCCGCATCGGGCTCCCTGCTCGGCAGGGAGTCTGCTTCTCCCTCTGACCCTCCTCCCTCTCATGCTCTCTGTCTCTCACTCTCTCACTCTCAAATAAATAAATAAAATCTTAAAAAAAAAAAAAATTAAAAAAAAATAATAAATAAATAAAAAAATAAATAAATAAATTAAGAAAACAATCCCACTTATAATAATAGCAAAATATATAAAATACCTAGGAATAAAATTTTAAAGTGCTATACTTGTACACTGAAAAATATAAACCATTACTAAAAGAAACAAAACATTTAAATAAATAAAACACTCAACATTTATGGATAAGACTTAACACTGTTA
>NW_028059274.1:0-397 GCF_054177405.1 Leptonychotes weddellii
GTCATGATCCTGGAGTCCCGGGATCGAGTCCCACATCGGGCTCCCTGCTCGGCGGGGAGTCTGCTT
Source organism: Leptonychotes weddellii (assembly GCF_054177405.1). NCBI lineage: Eukaryota > Metazoa > Chordata > Mammalia > Carnivora > Phocidae > Leptonychotes > Leptonychotes weddellii. The sequence continues at coordinate 67 of NW_028059274.1, forward strand.
CTCCCTCTGACCCTCCTCCCTCTCATGCTCTCTGTCTCTCATTCTCTCTCTCAGATAAATAAATAAAAAATCTTAAAAAAAAAAAAAAGTAAAATTTTCCAAGGATTTTACCCCCAAAGGAGAAATATATTCAATGTACCTCATGTGTTTAAGTAGTTATATCTTCTTATCCAAAAGTATTTTCCTATACTTAAACACCCGCAGATACCTATTTATTTTCCATTATAATCCATTATGAAGCACTTTTCTTACCCTACAGTGAATTTGAATTAAAGTGCCATATGCTGTTCTGAAGAGCTTGTTTCTAGAAAGTATTTGCTACAATTACGGG
>NW_028059275.1:0-397 GCF_054177405.1 Leptonychotes weddellii
GCGCCTGGGTGGCTCAGTTGGTTAAGCGACTGCCTTCGGCTCAGGTCATGATCCTGGAGTCCCGGGATCGAGTCCCGCATCGGGCTCCCTGCTCGGCAGGGAGTCTGCTTCTCCCTCTGACCCTCCTCACTCTCATGCTCTCTGTCTCTCATTCTCTCTGTCTCAAATAAATAAATAAAATCTTTAAAAAAAAAAAATAAGACAATATGCAGTGGGGAATACCAGTTAATGAATTGACAAACATTCAGTAAATATTTGTTATGTGCAAACAATTTTATTAAATATTCTAAAATATCAAAATGTACTATGCCTTGAAGAGCTAAAGGAAACAAAAGATACAAATATAAAAGAAACTGTAACACAGCAAAGAAAAATAGTGTAGTAAAATTTGAGTAAG
>NW_028059276.1:0-8489 GCF_054177405.1 Leptonychotes weddellii
CGATGTTTATAGCAGCAATGTCCACAATAGCCAAACTGTGGAAAGAGCCAAGATGTCCATGGACAGATGAATGGATAAAGAAGATGTGGTATATATATATACAATGGAATATTATTCAGCCATCAAAAGGAATGAAATCTTGCCATTTGCAATGACGTGGATGGAACTGGAGGGTGTTATGCTGAGCGAAATAAGTCAAACAGAGAAAGACATGTGTCATATGACCTCACTAATATGAGGAGTCCTTAATCTCAGGAAACAAACTGAGGGTTGCTGGAGTGGGGGGTGGGGTGGGAGGGATGGGGTGACTGGGTGATAGACACTGGGGAGGATATGTGCTCTGGTAAGCGCTGTGAATTGTGCAAGACTGTTGAATCTCAGATCTATACCTCTGAAACAAATAATGCAATATATGTTAAGAAAAAAAAAAAAGAAGAAGAAGAAGATAGCAGAAGGGGAAGAATGAAGGGGGGAAAATCGGAGGGAGACGAACTATGAGAGATGATGGACTCTGAAAAACCAACTGAAGGTTCTAGAGGGGAGGGGGATGGGAGGATGGGTTAGCCTGGTGATGGGTATTGAGGAGGGCACGTTCTGCATGGAGCACTGGGTGTTATGCACAAACAATGAATCATGGAACACTACATCTAAAACTAATGATGTAATGTATGGGGATTAACATAACAATAAAAAAAGAAAAAAAGAAAAAAAATTTTTGCCTAGTCAAAAAAAAAATAGAAAACAAAGAAAAGCAATAAACCCAAATATTGATTCTTTGAAATAATTAACAAAATTGACAAGTCTCTCACTTAACCAACTTAGAAAAAAGGAGAAGGCACAAATAACTAAAATCAGAAAGGAAAGTAGGGACCTTACAACTATTATACAGAAATTAAAAGTATCAGAAGAAATAGTATAAGTGATTGTACACAAATTGGATAACCTATTCGAAATGCAAAACTCCTAGAAACACACAACATATTAAGATTGGATGATGAAGAAATAGAAAATCTAAATAGACCTATAACCTCTAAGGAGATTGCATTGGTAATTAAAAATCTTCCCACAAATAAAATAATTAAACATCTCCCACAAATCTCCCCTGGACCAGATAGCTTCAATGGCAAGTTCAATGAACTAAAATCAATAGTTCACAAAAGTAAAGATTAAATATTTCTTAATTCATCCTCTGAGGCAACCGTTACTCTGATACCAAAACAAAACAAAGACACTACAAGAAGATACAACTGTAAACAAATATCCCTATGAATATTGATACAAGAATCCTCAACAAAATATGAGCATAGGAAATTAAGCATTTATGCGTATCCTCTATGGAGTATACTCCTATATTACCTCACCAAGCACCAAATTACTTGCAGTGTCTGGTGACTTCACACAGCTAGGACAAAGAAAAGGGGAGCGTATGCCCTTACAGTAAGAACTGCTCTGTATGACTGGGAATATATGCAGAACTCAGGTTTTTCATCCATCAAGGAAGGAAGGAAGTGAAGAAGGACTTATCTCCAGTAACAAAGATCACCCTCCATGGACCTGGTTTCCATCTGGCCTCATTTTGAGTGCTGAACAACTAGCAGAGCTTGGTCCCCTGTGACACCAACAAAGAAAAGGAATGAGTTTTCTCACATAGCTGGCACTGTTTGGCTTGACTGAGATGGAGCACAGACTTAGATTTTTTGCTTTTTTTCAAAGAGCAAAGGAAGCAAAGGTGTCATTGGCCATAGTCTTACAGTGCACACCCCAAGAGGCCAGCCTCAAACACCAAAGACCAGTGAAATTCTTTCTTAGTCAAAACCAGTCCATAAAGACTGGAAGGGGTAGCTTCATTTTCAGATATGCAGACAACAAAGCAAACATACAAGGAACATGAAGAATCAAGAAAACATGACACAATCAAAGGAAGTAGGCAAATCTCCAGTAACCAACCCTAAAGAATGGAGATCTGTAAATTGTCTGACAAAGAATTGAAAATAATAATCTTAAAGGCCCTCAGTGTATTACAATGGAACACAAATAGACAACTCAACAAAAACAGGAAAAGAATACATGAATAAAATGGAAGTTCAACACTGAGTTAGAAACTTTTTTAAAGAACCAAATAGAAATACTGTAGCTGAAGAATATAATAACTAGGGGTGCCTGGGTGGCTCAGTCAGTTAAGCATCTGCCTTCAGCTCAGGTCATGATCCCAGGGTTCTGGGATCGAGCCTTGCATCGGGCTCCCTGCTTGGCGGGGGGCCTGCTTCTCCCTCTCCCACTCCCCCTGCTTATGTTCCTTCTCTCATTGTGTCTCTCTCTGTCAAGTAATTAACAAAATCTTTTAAAAAAAATATACTAACTAAATTGAAAAATTCACTAAAGATTTTCAAAAACAGACATGATTGAGCAGAAGGTACAACCAACAAAAACAAAGATCATTTGAAATTATGCTCTCAGAGGAGCAAAAAGGAAAAAAATAATAAAAAAAGAGAGAAGAGAATCTAATGCACTATGGGAGGCAAGCAAGTGAATCCATACATACATTATGAGACTCCCAAAATGAGAAGAGAAAGGAAAAAGAGTGCAGAAAGTCTATATAAATTAATATTTACAAACACAGGGAGAGAAATAGACATCCAGGTTCATGAAGCTGCAAGAATGTTAATAGGTTTAACGTATGCATTATAATGAAATTGTCAAAAGTTAAATACAAAGAGAAAATTTTGAAAGCAGCAAGAAAAAATGATTCAACCAAAAAAAACCATGGAGCCCTCAATAAGACTGTAAGTGGATTTTGCAGCAGGAATCTTGCTGGAGAGTAGGATCATGTGTTCAAAATACCTGAAAAAGAAAAAGTGCCAAACAAGAATATCATACCCAGAAAATCTGTATTTCAAAAATAAAGGAGAGATAAGCACATTCTCAGACAAACAAAGTTTGTTTGGAGATGTCACTAGACATGCCTTAACAGAAAAGCTAAAGGGAGTTCTTCAAGCTGAAATGAAAGGAAACAAATTAGCAGCATGAAAGCATGTGAAAGTATAAAATTCACTGGTAGAAGTAAATAATTAAATACAATATACTCTAATACTGTATTGATGGTACATAACCACTTTCAACTCTAGTATAAAATTTAAAAGATAATAGTATTAAAAATAATTATAACTATAATAATTTATTAATGGTTACACAATATAAAAAGATGTAAGCTGTGACATCAATAATATTCAGTGTGGGGAGGATGAAAGTGTAATATCTAAAGCAATCAAAAGTTTTATCAAACGTCCAGAGTGACAGCACTTCTTTCATGAGGTCTTGATTCCTTGTGTTTCTGGTTATCATTGACTGTATTGGTCATTTCAGTTTAAAAAAAAATACTTGCATAAATAATTTGATGCCTATAACAACATTCTTACCCCAGAGAATACTCACCTAATTTTGATAGTTTCCTTTGATGCACAAAAGTTTTTAATTTTGATAAAGTCAAGTTTATCTATTTTTCTTTTGTTGTCTGTATTTTTGGTGTCATGTCCAAGAATTCATTAACAAAACAATGTTGTGAAGATTTTCTCTATGTTTTCCTCTAAAAGTTATATGTAATTAGCTCTTATTATTATGTCTTGCTCTATCTTGAGTTAATTTTTGTTTTTGGTAGAAGATAAAGGTCCAGTTTCATTCTTTTGCATGTTGATATCCAGTTTTCTTAGCATCATGGTTGAGAAGGCTATGCTTTCCCCAGTGAATGGTCATGGTACCTCATCAACAATCAATTGACACCATATATATAAAGATTTATTTCTGGACTCCTTTTCTTATTTCATTGGTCCATATATCTGTCCTTATGGCAGTATTACACTGTTTTGATTACTGCAGCTTTGTAGTAAGTTTTGAAATCAGAAGTGTGAGTCCTTACATTTTGTTCTTCTTTTCCAAGATTGGTTTGGTCATTCAGAGTCTTTTGAGATGCCATATATTTTATGATTTTTTTCTGTTTTACACAAGAAAAAAAAACCCTAAAAGTTATTATGGATTACACTGAATTTGTAGAATATAGTGGGTATTATTGTAATCTTAACAAATATTAAGCCTTCCATTGGTGCACTTGGGATGTCTTTCCATTTATTTATGTCTTTGATTTCTTTCAACAATATTTTGTAGTTTTCAGTGTACAAGTCTTTTGTCCACTAAGTTAAATTTTATTTAAAGTATTTTATTCTTTTTGATGCTATTATAAATGGGATTGTTTTCTTAATTTCCTTTTAAATTTCTCATTGTTAATATATAGAAGCAAAACTAATTCTGCATGTTGACTTTGTATCCTGCAACCTTTCTGAATTTGTTTATTAGCTCTAAAAGTTTTTTTTTTTTCCTTGCAAGTGCAGTCTTGGTGTTTATTAGCTATAAGATCATATCATCTATGAAAATAAATAATTTACTCTTTCTTTCCAATTTGGATGCCTTTTATTCCCTTTTCTTGTTTAATGCTCTAGCTAGAACTTTCAATATATTTAATATAAGTGGCAAAACCAGCCATCCTTGTCTTGTTCATGAATTTAGAAAAATAAAAAACTTTCAATCTTCCACCATGAGTATATATAATGTTAGTTGTAGATTTTTTACAAATGTCTTTAATTATGTTAAAGAAGTAACCTTCTATTCCTAGATTATTGAGTGTTTTATTTTTTGTCATGAAAATTGTTGAATTTTTTCCCAAATTACTTTTTCTGCATCAACTGAGATGATCATGGGTTTATTCTCTTCCCTTCCATTCTATTAATGTTGTGTGTATAACACTGACTTTTGCACATTGAACCATCCTTATAACCCAGGAATAAATCCCAGTGTATCATCAAGAATGATCCTTTTAGCATGTTGCTATTTTGGTTTGCTTTAGTATTTCATTGAGACATTTGCACCAATATTCATAATGGATATTGGTCTGTAGTTTTCTTTTCTTGGAATGCCTTGTCTGTCTTTTGTATCCTAATTAGGAGAACAGAGCCATTTATAATAGGATGATTGGTTAACAATGATCACTTGGATACTAAATCTCTTTTTCCACCCTATATAGCCAGGGAGTTTCCTCCTTTAGTCCATAAGGTTTGTCTTCTCTACAGAAATGGCACAGAGATCATCAGGCATAAGGTGATTGACTTGTGACCATACTAAATACTGGCATATTAGTTGAACATTTACAAACAATGATGAAAATTTTTTTTTATTTTAATTTTTAAATTTTTAGAATTATTTTTAATTTAAAATCAATTAATTAATATGTAGTGTACTAACAGTTTCAGAGGTAGAGTTTAGTGATTCATCAGTTGCATATAACACCCAGGGCTCATTACATCACATGCCCTCCTTAATGCCCATCACCCAGTTACCCCATCCCCCCACCCACCCCCCTCCAACCACCCTGTTTGTTTCCTATAGTTAAGAGTCTCTTAGGGTTTGTCTTCTCTGATTTTGTCTTATTTTATTTTTCCCTCCCTTTCCTATGTTCATCTGTTTTTTTTTTCCTTAAATTCCACATAAGATGAGTAAAATCATATAATTGTCTTTCTCTGACTGACTTATCTCACTTAGCATAATACCCTCTAGTTCCATCCATGTCATTGCAAATGGTAAGATTTCATTCTTCTTGATGGCTGAGTAATATTCCATTGTGTATATATATGCCACTTCTTTATCCATTCATCTATTGATGAACTTCTGGGCTCTTTCCATATTTTGGCTATTGTGGAAATTGCTGCTAGAAACATTGGAGTGCATGTGTCCCTTCGAATTACTATGTTTGTATCCTTTGGATAAATACCTAGTAGTGCAATTGCTGGGTCATAGGGTAGCTCTATTTTTAACTTTTTGAGGAAACTCTATACTGATTTCCAGAGTGGATGTACCAGTTTACATTCCCACCAACAGTGCAAGAGGTTCCCTTTTTCTGCATCCTCACCAATATCTATTGTTTTTTGTGCTGTTATTTTAGCCATTTGGATAGGTGTGAGGTGTTATCTCATCATGGTTTTACTTTCTATTTCCCTGATGATGAGCATCTTTTCATGTGTCTGTTAGCCATCTGAGTGTCTTCTTTGGAAAAATGTCTATTCTTGTCTTCTGTCCATTTCTTAGCTGTTGTGTGAGTGTGTGTGTGTGTGGTGTTGAGTTTGATAAATTCTTTATGTTTTGCATATGAACCCTTTATCAGATATGTCATTTGCAAATATCTTTTCTCATTCTGTAGGCCCCCTTTTAGTTTTGTTTTTTTTTCTTTTTTTTTTAATTTATTTTTTTTATTCTTATGTTAATCCCCATACATTACATCATTAGTTTTAGATGAAGTGTTCCATGATTCATTGTTTGTCCCCTTTTAGTTTTGTTAACTGTTTCCTTCACTGTGCAAAAGCTTTCTATCTTGAGGAAGTCCCAATAGTTCTTTTTTGCTTTTGTTTCCCTTGCCTCCAGAGGCATGTCTCATAAGAATTTGCTCAGGTCAAAGTCAAAGTTGTTGATGCCTGTGTTTTTCTCTAGGATTTTGATGATTTCCCGTCTCATATTTAGGACTTTTGAATTTTGAAATTTTGAATTTATTTTTGTGTATGGTGTAAGAAGGTGGTTCAGTTTCATTCTTCTGCATGCTGCTATGGAGTTTTCACAACATTTGTTGAAGAGGCTATCTTTTTCCCATTGGATATTCTTTCTGCTTTTGTTGAAGATTAATTGAACATATAGTTGTGGCTCCATTTCTAGGTTTTCTATTCAGTTCCATTGATCTATCTGTCTGTTTTTGTGACAGTACCATACTGCCTTGATGATTACTGCTTTGTAATATAGAGCGAAGTCCAGAATTTTGATTCCACCAGCTTTATAAATGTGGTATATGTTGTTGATTGATTTGTGAATATTGAACCCCCTGTGCAGCCCAGGAATAAATTTTACTTGATCGTGGTGAATAATTATTTTCTGAATTGCTAGCATCTTGTTGAAAATTTTTGCATCCATGTTCATTAAGGATATGGGCCTATAATTCTCCTTTTCAGTGGGGTCTTTGACTGGTTTTGGAATAAAGGTATTGCTGGGCTCATAGAATCAGTTTAGAAGATTCCTTCCATTTCTATTTTTTGGAACAGTTTGAGAAAAGAGATATTAACTGTTCTTTAAATGTCTCACAAAATTCCCCTGGGAAGCCATCTGGCCCTGAACTTTTGTTTGTTGGGAGATTTTTGATTATTGATTCAATTTCTTTGCTGGTTATAGGTCTGTTCAAATTCTCTATTTCTTCCTGTTTCAGCTTTGGTAGTTTGTATGTTTCTAGGCATCTGTCCATTTCTTCCAGATTGTTCAGTTTATTGACAAAATTTTTCAGAATATTCTGATAATTATTTGTATTTCTGAGGTGTTGGCTGTGATGTCTCCTCTCTCATTCATGATTTTATTTATTTGGGTCCAATCTCTTTTTGTTAAATTTGGCTGGGGATTTATCAATTTTACTAATTCTTTCATAAAATCAGCTCTTAGTTTCAGTTATCTGTTCTACCATTTTTTTTGTTTCTATATCATTTATTTTTGTTCTAATCATTATTATTTCCGTTCTTCTGCTGGCTTTAGGTTTTATTTGCTATTGCTTTTCCAGCTCCTTTTGGTATAAGATTAGGTTGTGTATTTGAGACCTTTCTTGTTTCTTGAGGTAGGCCTGCATTGCATATACTTCCCTCCTAGAACAGCCTTTGCTGTATCCCAAAATTTGGGGACTATCTTTTTTTTTGTTATTTTTGTTTCCATATATTTTTAAATTTCTTCTTTGATTTCCTGTTGACCCATTTATTGTTTAGTGACATGTTGTTTAACCTCCATGTATTTGTGGTCATTCCAAGTTTTTTCTTGTGGTTGACTTCAAGTTTCATAGCATTGTGGTCTGAAAATATGCATGGTATGATCTCAATCTTTTTGTACTTGTTGAGGGCTGATTTGTGACCCAGTATGTGATCTATTCGGAGAATGTTCCATGTGCACTCAAAAAGAATGTGTATTCTGCTGTTTTAGGATGAAATGTTCTGAATATATCTCTTCAGTCCATCTGGTCCAGTGTGTCATTCAAAGCTACTCTTTCCTTGTTGATTTTGTCCTGAGATAATCTGTCCACTGTTGTAAGTAGGGTGTTAAAATTTCCTACTATTATTATATTATTATCATCGTGTTTCTTTGTTTGTTATTAATCCATTTATATATTTGGGTGCTTCCCATTTGGGGGCATAAAAATTTATAACTGTTACATCTTCTAGATTGATAGACCCCTTCTTCATCTCATGTTACAGTCTTTGGTTTAAAATCCAGTTTGTCGGGTATTTACCCCAAAGATACAAAAGTAGGGATCCGAAAGGGTACGTGCACCCCGATGTTTATAGCAGCAATGTCCACAATAGCCAAACTGTGGAAAGAGCCAAGATGTCCATCGACAGATGAATGGATTAAGAAGATGTGGTATATATATA
>NW_028059277.1:0-397 GCF_054177405.1 Leptonychotes weddellii
TTTTTTTTTTTTTTAAAGATTTTATTTATTTATTTGACAGAGAGAGCGAGAGAGCACAAGCAGGGGGAACAGTAGAGGGAGAGGGAGAAGCAGGCTCCCCGCCAAGCAGGGAGCCCGATGCGGGGCTCGATCCCAGGACCCTGAGATCATGACCTGAGCTGAAGGCAGACGCTTAACGACTGAGCCACCCAGGCACCCCATATAAATTTCTATTTATATGGATTTCAACTATTATATAAAAGCCTACATTGGCAGGTATTATTTAGTGAATATAGTAGATTTTATAGTGAAAATCATCATTGCAGCAATTTCTAAAATGGAATCCACTATCACACACAGATTTTCCCAAAATTATGCTCTTTTTTTCTTTTTGTCATTGTAATCAAATCACTGACAT
>NW_028059278.1:0-397 GCF_054177405.1 Leptonychotes weddellii
AAATAGAATGGGGGCGCCTGGGTGGCTCAGTCATTAAGCGTCTGCCTTCGGCTCAGGTCATGATCCCGGGGTCCTGGTATCGAGCCCTGCGTCGGGCTCCCCGCTCCACGGGAAGCCTGCTTCTCCCACTCCCACTCCCCCTGCTTGTGTTCCGTCTCTCTCTGTCAAATAAATAAAGTCTTTTTAAAAAATGAATAAATTGGGGCGCCTGGGTGGCTCAGTCGTTAAGCGTCTGCCTTCGGCTCAGGTCATGATCCCAGGGTCCTGGGATCGAGCCCTGCATCGGGCTCCCTGCTCGGCGGGAAGCCTGCTTCTCCCTCTCCCACTCCCCCTGCTTGTGTTCCCTCTCTCTCTGTGTCTCTCTCTGTCAAATAAATAAAAATCTTAAAAAAAAATT
>NW_028059279.1:0-397 GCF_054177405.1 Leptonychotes weddellii
CCTAATATAAAAGTTAAAAAACAAAAATATTAAGAATAACTATAACCACAAAGAAATTAAGGGATACACAATATAAGAACTCTGACTACAAGTACACAAAGTGGGGGGCTGAAAGTGTAGAGATTTTCTATGTGATTGAAGTTAAGTTGTTATCAATTTAAGAAATATAATTACAAGATATTTAGTGATACACAAAAGAAAAAAAGAATCAAATCAAATCACTATGAAAATATCTTCAAATAACAAAAAATGACAAGAGTAAACAACTACCAAACAGAAAGAAAACAATTAACAAAATGACAATTGTAAATCCTCACTTATTGTTAATCACTTTAAATGTAAATGGATCAAACTCCCCAATAAAAAAACATAGAGTGGCTGAAGAGATCAAAATAAA
>NW_028059280.1:0-397 GCF_054177405.1 Leptonychotes weddellii
TGGCTCAGTTGGTTAAGCGACTGCCTTCGGCTCAGGTCATGATCCTGGAGTCCCGGGATCGAGTCCCACATCGGGCTCCCTGCTCAGCAGGGGGTCTGCTTCTCCCTCTGCCCTCTTCCCTCTCGTGCTCTCTGTCTCTCATTCTCTCTCTCTCAAATAAATAAATAAAATCTTTAAAAAAAAAAAAAAAAAAAAAAAAAAAGAAAAGAGAAAGGACCTTAATAAAGAAAATCACAAATAAGAGGAGAAATAACAACCAACACTATAGAAATACAAGGAAGAAAACATGAAAAACACCAACAAATTAGACAACCTGGAAGAAATGGATAAATTCCTAGAAACATATACACTACACCAAAGATGAGCAGGAAGAAATAGAAAACTTGAATATTAGCTG
>NW_028059281.1:0-397 GCF_054177405.1 Leptonychotes weddellii
TACATGTCTTTCTCTGATTGACTTATTTCGCTTAGCATAATACCCTCTAGTTGCATCCATATCGTTGCAAATGGCAAGATTCAGTTTTTTTGATGGCTGCATAATACTCCATTGTGTATTTATACCACATCTTCTTTATCCATTCATCTGTTGATGGACATCTTGGCTCTTTCCATAGTTCGGCTATTGTGGACATTGCTGCTATAAACACTGTGGTACACGTACCCCTTCGGATCACTACATTTGTATCTTTGGGGTAAATACCCAGTAGTGCAATTGCTGGGTCGTACAGTAGCTCTATTTTCAACTTTTTGAGGAACCTCCATACTGTTTTCCAGAGTGGCTGCCACCAGCTCGCATTCCCACCAACAGTGTAGGAAGGTTTCCCTTTCTCCGC
>NW_028059282.1:0-397 GCF_054177405.1 Leptonychotes weddellii
GCTTGGGGAGCAGGCTCAGGAACATTCCACACCACCCTCAACCCTCTCCACAGCCAGGCAGCAGCTGGGGCACATTTCCAGCTACAAATCAAGCCACGTCTGCCCCTCCCCACGCTCTCTGGGGCCTCGTGCCTCCGGCTGGGGGCGGAGATGCTTACACAACACACATCTGTTTCTCTGGGTTCTGGAACTGGAAGACCGAGATCACGGGGCCTCTCTCCTTGGATCACAGACGCTGCCACTGTGCCGTGTCCCCCACAGCCTTCCTCTGTGCACACACGGGGAGAGAGGTCTCAGGTGTCTCCTCCTCTGGTTTGTTTTTGAGCTGGCCCCACGCCCAGCCTGTAGCCCAGGGCAGGTCTTGAACCCGAGACCCGAGATCAAGACCTGAGCTGAG
>NW_028059283.1:0-397 GCF_054177405.1 Leptonychotes weddellii
ATGGAGATTATTTTCAGTTTTTTTTACTTTTTAGTTGAGGTTGATTCAAAGGCAGAATTTATGCCAACATTTGGGATTTTGCTGTCTGGCGTCTCATATATATTAATTCACCCTTGATTAATTTAGAATTCTGAAAATTTCAGTGTAGTATTGAACTTTTTTGACACAGTGGAAAAGAGTATACTAAACAAATAGCGTAGGGCGCCTGGGTGGCTCAGTTGGTTAAGCGACTGCCTTCGGCTCAGGTCATGATCCTGGAGTCCCTGGATCGAGTCCCGCATCGGGCTCCCTGCTTGGCAGGGAGTCTGCTTCTCCCTCTGACCCTCCCGACCCTCCCCCTCTCATGTGCTCTCTCTCTCAGTCTCTCTCTCTCAAATAAATAAATAAAATCTTAAAA
>NW_028059284.1:0-397 GCF_054177405.1 Leptonychotes weddellii
GAGATAATTTTGTTAACTTGAGTTTTTCACTATTTATTGGTATAATAATTTGATGGAAAAATAGCATTTAATTATGCATTTTTATAGGCACATTGTTTAATCTATTACTAGCCAATAATTTTGTTATGGAAACCGATTATCCAAGCATTATAAACTATAAGAAATAAAATTATAAATTTGACTTTGAAAAAAAAAAAAAAAACCCTATCAGGTTAGTTTTGGTAAAATAGTTAGAATAAAACAGAAAGCTCTAGTGTATTTTAAAATGGTTAATTTTTTCCTGTCTGCCAGAAGAATAAGGAGATTTTTCTCTATTCTTCACTGTGAGGCGCTGGTAGAACTCTTGGAAGTAAAACTTACAAAATGTGGGAGCTCCCCAGTGACTGCATGTCCTTGG
>NW_028059285.1:0-397 GCF_054177405.1 Leptonychotes weddellii
TTTTTTTTTTTTTTAAAGATTTTATTTATTTATTTGAGAGAGAGAATGAGAGAGAGAGAGCAGGAGAGGGGGGAGGGTCAGAGGGAGAAGCAGGCTCCTCGCTGAGCAGGGAGCCCGATACGGGACTCGATCCCGGGACTCCAGGATCATGACCTGAGCCGAAGGCAGTCGCTTAACCAACTGAGCCACCCAGGCGCCCTAAATTTCCCCTTTTTATAAGGACACAGTCATACAGGATTAGGGCCCAGCCTAATGACCTCATCTTACCTTCATCATCTGAAAGACTCTTTCCAAATAAGGTCACAGTCACAGGTGCTGGGGGTTAGGACTCCACATTTTTGTGGGGGACACAATTCAACCTGTAGCAGATGGTAAGGCAGCTGTGAGCATGGGTGAA
>NW_028059286.1:0-397 GCF_054177405.1 Leptonychotes weddellii
TTCCTGAGAGGAGACGAAATCCAGGTCTCCTATTCCTCCGCCATCTTGCTCCGCCCCCCGAGACAAATATTCTTAAATAATTTTGATTTTGAAAAGTCAGTTCCCTACTTTTAATTTAGTATTTAATTTTAACATAAAGTACCCCCAAATTTAAAACTATATTTTAATTCATATTATAGCATCTTTGCTTATTTATAGAACTATATGTAGTAGATGTCCATTCCTTTTGGGTTTGAAGGGATTTTTTCAATTTCTTTTTTTTTTAAGATTTTATTTATTTGAGAGAGAGAGGGAGAGCGTGAGCACGAGTGGGGTTTGGGGTGTGGGGGCAGAGGGAGAGGGACATCCAGATACCCTCCTGAGCATGAGGTTGAGGCTGGCTCAATCCCAGGATCCT
>NW_028059287.1:0-8489 GCF_054177405.1 Leptonychotes weddellii
GCCCAACCGTCTGAGCCACCCAGGCGCCACGCAATCACTTTTTTTTTAAAAAACTATACAGGGGCGCCTGGGTGGCTCAGTTGGTTAAGCGACTGCCTTCGGCTCAGGTCATGATCCTGGAGTCCCGGGATCGAGTCCCACATCGGGCTCCCTGCTCAGCGGGGGTCGGCTTCTCCCTCTGACCCTCTTCCCTCTCGTGCTCTCTGTCTCTCATTCTCTCTCTCTCAAATAAATAAATAAAATCTTTTAAAAAAAAAATAAATAAATAAATAAACTATACAAGCTACTCTGAAGTTCACTTGGAAAAATAAACATCCAAGGATAACCAGGAAAATTCTGAAAAAAATTCCAAATGAGGCAGAAACTAGCCTTCCCAGATATTTAAACATTTTATAAAACTAGAGCAATTAAAATAGTTCAGTAGTGGTGCATGAATCGACAGACTAAAGTAATAAAATAGCAAATCCAGAAACAGACCCCTATCACACAAGATTTCAGCTATATGATAGAGGTGGAATTTCTAACAGAAAGATTAACTAGTCAATCAACAGTACTAGTACAACTGTACAGCCAGCCATCTGAACCAAAATGAAGAGAGCTTCCTAACTCACTTCCTATGTCAAAATAGTAAGCAAAAGGGCGCCTGGGTGGCTCAGTCATTGGGCGTCTGCCTTCGGCTCAGGTCATGATCCCAGGGTGCTGGGATCGAGCCCCGCATCGGGCTCCCTGCTCGGCGGGAAGGCTGCTTCTCCCTCTCCTGCTCCCCCTGCTTGTGCTCTCTCTCTCTCTCTGGCGCTCTCTCTCTCTCAAATAAATAAATAAAATCTTAAAAAATAAAAAGACTGACTCAATAAAAACATGCTTCTGCATGATAAACAAACAGTATAGTCAAAATCAAGACACAATGAAAAAAGAATCCCGTAAGCCAGGCAAAGAAAAAGATACACAGATGGCTTTAAACCAGAATTTCTCAACCTGCACTATTGACATTTTGGACAAAATAATTCTTTACTGTAAGGGATTACGCTGTGCATTGCAGGACATTTACCAACGTTCCTGGACTCGAAAGATGCACATGCCCCCATGCATACACAATTATGACAACCAAAAATGTCCCCAGATATTGCGAAATGTCCTATAAGGGTCAAAATTGCTCCTTGATGTGGACTTTAAACATTTAAAAAGATCCCCATCCTCACTCGTGATGCAAAATTTAACTAATGAAGTGCCATTTTTTTCAATTAGGTTTTTATTATTAAAACAAATATTTTTATTACCAAACATTTTGTTGTTTGCCAATGTGTGAGATTAGAAATCTCTCATTCAATCTTTTGGGTGTGCAACTTATTTTGGAGCGCCAAGGATATTTGCCATCGAAGTACAGAGCGCACATACTTTTTCATCCAGGAACTTCGCCTCCAGGAATGTGTCACACAGACACACTCAAATATGTGCAAACAGTGGATACAAGTTTAATCACGCAGCAATTACGCAGTAATAAAAAACTAGAAATGATCTGGTATCCAATGATAGCGGACTGGTTAGACAAATAATGGTACATCAATAGAATACCATGTAACCACTAAAAGAGAAGATCTGCATATACATACCTAAAATGTATGCGTGTCCCAAGACATATTATGTAAAAATAAAAAGGGAGTGTGCTACGATTTTTTTAAAAGTGGTCTGTGTCTCTGTGTGTGTTTAGGGTGGTGTACAAATGTTTATAAACGCAGAGACTATCTCTGGAAACATACGAGAGAGTAACTGGGAAACTGAATATTGGGGATGGGGAAACTCACTTTCTACCTTACACCCTTTTGGACTTTTTTAAGTCTTTTCGCCATGTGCCTGTATGTTTCAAGCAAATTATAAAACAGACAAGTCACTCCGCTCAAGCCATTTACACTAGAAACAAAGTAGAATGGTGGTTGCCAGGGGCTAAATAGGGAAAGGAGGAGAGGGAGGAGTTAATGGGTACAGAGTTTCTTTTGCAAGTTGAAAAAGTTCTGCAGAATGGTTGCAGACAATGTGAATATACTGTACACTTAAAAATGGTTAAGATGGTAGATGCTGGGGCACCTGGGTGGCTCAGATGGTTAAGTGTCTGCCTTCGGCTCAGGTCATATCTCAGGGTCCGGGGATCGAGCCCCGCGACAGGCTCCCTGCTCAGCGGGAAGCCTGCTTCTCTCTCTCCCTCTACTACTCCTCCCTGCTTGTACTCTCACTCTGTCGAATAAATAAATAAAATCTTAAAAAAAAAAAAAGGCAGATGCTGCTATGTGTATTTTACCAATATTTTAAAAAATTTTAAGTGAACTGCCCCCGAGAACCCGAGGAAAAGATACCCATATTTAAGATTAGTTTAATTTGTTACTAATTTGAAAATCACTTTTTAAGCACCTCGTCATTATTTCAGAACTGTGAGTTCGGAAAACGTGAAGAACCATTAGCGGTACAGTGACCTTTCACCCAGAACTTACAAAACCTTCAGCAAAACAATGCAAAAACCCAAGATAGGGCCCGCCCCGCGAGCGGCGGGGTAACCCACTCTGGATCCTCTACTTGTGGGAGAGATTTGCACGTGGCTGCCACCCTGAGGGACACAATTCTGGGGTACTTTCACGCGTCACCGCGGATTCCAGGAACACTGCGGCCAGCGTGGACCAGCACTCCAGAGCTCGCCCTCCCACCTCCGGGGCCGCGACCCCCGAGCCATCCACTCTGGCCCCACCTAGCCGCGCACTCCGCCCGGCCGAGTCTTCCCCCTCTCCCCCTCCCCACCCCGCGACGCCCCCATGCCCTTACCCCGTGTTGGGTAACATGATTTTCTTAGAGCAGAGGCGGCGGCGACAGCTGCGGCAGCGAGCGTACAGTGAGAGGCGGGGCTTCTCGCCTCATTTAGCCGAGTCCCTTGAGCCCCACCCCCCACTCCCCACCCCCAGGCCTGCGGGGAATGGGTGTCGGAGGTAGCGGCAGATCTCTGAGTGCGCCTGCGCACGCAATGGGCCTCCCGGCGCTCGGCGCTAGTTTCCACCTTCCCCGGCCTGGCCCCAGGAAACGAGCTCTCTGCGCAAGCGCTGGGAAAGAAAGGCAATTCCACCCCACCCTCTCGCGGGGCTCTGCGGTGACAATCGGTCTCCCGCCGGCGTCCGGCGTAGTGGGCGCGTCAGCCACTACGTACGTACACTGCTCCCTGCTTCATTACTGCGCTGGTGGGGTGGCCGTTTGAGTCGAGCGCTGGGGACCTAAAGGGCTAGGGTGCAGCTCCTCCTCTGCAGAGGAGTGCCTGACCTGCAAGTACTTTGGCTCTCGTTCTTCTGTCCCTCCGTGGCCCGAGCCTGGGTGCCTGTCTGGCTGCACGCGCTCCAAAGAGGGACAAGTTTTCCTCGCCAGATACTTGCTGCCAGAAGCCGGCCAGGATCGCATTTGGACTCTCGCAAGGAATCTGGACTAAAGCCCGCCGGACCTCACCCGTCTAAAGATAGCCCTGTGATAAGCAGCAACTTCTGGATCTGAACTCTTCACAATAGCCTGGGGAAGAATGCATAGTTAGCTCTGGTCTTCCAGAAGAAACGCCCAAACTCAGTGCAGGAATAAGGTGAATTTTGGGATCTAGCACGGCGGTTTTTTTTTTTTAAGTTTTTATTTAAATTCCAGTTAACGTACAGCGTAATAATAGTTTCAAGTTTACGATATAGTGATTCAACACTTCCATAGGACACCACGTGCTCATCACAAGTGCACTCTAGTATTGTTTTTTATAGTATACCTTGGACATTACTCAGCTACCCTAATGAACTGAAGACTGGCATATCTTTAGGGAGACGTGAAGAAATTGTATTTTGAAAGGGTAGAACAGGATAATGAGGTGGTTACATGAGGACTAGTTAAACTAGCTTGGAGATGGGATATGTCCTCTCCCATTTACTGGAAGCCCTAAATGGTTCTATTTATTCATGTATATTGCCAGCCTCCTATAGGCATTTGAATTGGTGGTCTATGATATTGTCCTTAGAGACTCCAGAAGAATTTGTTTATTCAACAAATAATAGCACCTAGTGCATGCTGGTCGCTGGAGATGCAGCCCGACAAAAAAAGACAAGGTCTGCCTGTGTGGGAGGAATGAGGAGTAGCCAATGTGTTACTTAGACTGTTGTAGATATTAAGTGTTTCAAAAGGAGTGTTGAGAGGGACTGTTAGATGAAAAGCTTACTCCACTCAAGAAAGTGAAAAGACAACCTACAGAATGGGAGAATATATTTGCAGTGATATATCCAGTAAGGTCTAGTATCCAGAATATATAAAGAACTCTTAGAACTCAGCAATAAAAAGATGAACAACCCAACTAAAAAGTGGACAGGGGCTCCTGGCTTGGTTGGTTAGTCGTCCTACTCCTGATTTCGGCTCAAGTCATGATTTCAGGGTGGTGAGATCCAGCCCTATGTCCAGCTTCCCCCGAGTTTGGCGTTGGCTTTGGATTCTCTCTTACCCTCTCCCTCTGCCCTTTCTCCCGCTCACACACACGTGTGCTCTCTCTCATTCACTCTTAAATAAATAAACAAATATCTTTTTTTAAAAAGTGAACAAAGGGGCGCCTGGGTGACTCAGTGTTAAGCGTCTGCCTTCGGCTCGGGTCACGGTCCCGGGGTCCTGGGATGGAGCCCCGCGTGGGGCTCCTTGCTCAGCGGGAAGCCTGCTTCTCCCTCTCCAGCTCCCCCTGCTTGTGTTCCCTCTCTCGCTGTGTCTGTCAAATAAACTAATAAAACCTTAAAAAAAAATGAACAAAGAATCTGAATAGATATTTTTCCAAAGAAGATATGCAAGTGGTCAGCGAGCATATGAAAAGATGGCCAACAACATTAGTTATTAGGGAACTGCAAATCAAAACTACAATGAGATTCCACTTTACACATACTAAGATAGCTACAATAGGATATATGGAAAATAACAAGTGTTGGCCAGGATATGGAGAAATTGGAATCCTCGTGCATTGTTGGTGGAAATGTAAAAAGGCATAGCCACTTCAGGAAACAGTTTTGCAGCCCCTGAAAAAGTTAAAATTATCATCTACTGGAGATCCACATGCAAAAGAGCAATCCTACTTTTTGATATATCCCCGAGAAATGTAAACATGTTCAGGAGAACCACCAGATGGCGCTGTTATTTTAAAATTCAAATTATATAAAGCAAAATGTCAATTTATTATTATGATACACTATTATAATCTGAGTTGATTAAGACAAATATAGCATGAAGTTCTCTACAGGACTCCTATTAAGGGGAAATAAGAGGAGGCATATGTTAAATTCCTTAAAATACTTTGTATCATTAAAAACAGGATTGTGATACTCTAATTCATTTTATCTAAATTAATTATTAATTAATTATTAATATTACCAATACTAAAAAGTAATTTTGGGGGCACCTGGGTGGCTCAGTTGGTTAAGTGTCTGCTTTCTGCTCCTGGTCATGATCCCAGGGTCTTGGGATCAAACCATAAATCAGGCTCCCTGCTTAGCAGGGAGCCTGCTTCTCCCTCTCCCTGTTTGTGCTCTCTCTCTCTCTAGTAAATAAATACAATCTTTAAAAAAATAAATAGAATTTATTACAAAATAAAAATAAAAAGTAATTTTCAAATGCATGGGAAATTGAAAATGCAGACTTAAGCTGAAATATTAAAAGATAAGACACTGAAGGGTGCCTGTCTGGCTCAGTTGGAAGAGCATGTGACTCTTGATCTCAGGGTCGAGAGTTTAAGTCCCATGTTGGGTGTAGAGATTACTTAAATAAAAAACTTAAGGGCGCCTGGGTGGCTCAGTCGGTTAAGCGACTGCCTTTGGCTCAGGTCATGATCCCGGGATCCTGGGATCAAGTCCCGCATCGGGCTCCCTGCTCCGCGGGAAGCCTGCTTCTCCCTCTCCCACTCCCCCTGCTTGTGTTCCCTCTCTCGCTGTGTCTCTCTGTCAAATAAATAATAAAAATAAAATCTTTAAAAAAAAAAAAACTTAAAAAAAAAAGAAGGTGTGACACTGAGAACAACTTCAATCTGAAGTTATCAAATAAGGACTTTTCTAACTCTATCTTGCATAAGAATATATATTTTTTTAAAGATTTATTTTATTTTTAGAGAGAGAGGGACAGAGGAAGAGGGAGAGAATCCTCAGACAGACTCACTGCTTAGGAGGGAGCCTGACAGGGGGCTTGAGATCATGACCTGAGCTGAAACCATGAGCTGGATGCTTAACCAACTGAAACACCCAGGCATTCTAAGAATATCTTTTTTTAGGTATATAATGCAGTAACATTCAAGTGTGTTGACCACACCCACATAAAGAAAGAAAATTTTTTTAAGATTATTTGAGAGCGAGAGAGAGTGGGGGGGAGGGGCAGAGGGAGAGAGAATCTCAAGCAGACTCCCCGCTGAGCACGGAGCCCGATGTAAGACTTGATCTCATGACACTGAGGTCATAACCTGAGCGGAAACCAAGAGTCAGACACGCAACTAACTGAGCCACCCAGGCGCCCCATAAAGAAAGAAATTTTTCATCTAGACCCAGTACACACAGTTTTCTATTTTATTGAATCTATTATATTCTATCAAGTTGATCATAACCTACTAAATTATTTTGATGACTCATTAATGGATCATAACCTACTGTTTGGAAAACACTGCGTTAGTGTGTTGTTATTTACCATTGTGATTTTTCAGCTTGCCTTTTAAGATATTCTAGGTTTCTCCAGTCAAATATAAAATTACTAATGAATGGTCAGAGACCAACAAACAATGCAGATGCTTTCAATGGCTTTGGAAGAATCAAGGCTCTTGAAACTTTCAATTTCCTTCACCCACAAGACAGTTCACCCTGGTCTAGATTAAATGGGGGAAATCCCTGGGGTTTTGAGGGTATGGCAGTTCCTTCTGATAATGTACCAAATCTTCCACAGAGGACTGCTAGCAGTACCTTTTGTTGCTCAAAGAATTATTCCCAGTCACTATTTTATTAGTAACTGTTGGATATTAACCTCAATGTTGTATTTTAATGTCTTTATATTTCTGATAATACATGACTACAACAATCTAGAGAAAGTGAAAACTTGCCTCTTAATACCATCTTTCAGAGATAATAATTGTTAATATTTTGGCATGTATCCTTTAAGACTTTGAAGTTTTACATAGGTTTTGATTATTTGTAAATCATAGGGGAGATTATGCATACCAAATTGTTTTGGACACTGTTTTTGTTTTACTTAATATATCATAGACATCTCTCCAAGTTTACACCTAAAAGTTTACCTTGACTTTTTATTTATTTATTTTTTTAAAGATTTTATTTAGAGAGAGCAAGCATGAGCAGGGGTAGGGGCAGAGGGAGAGGGAGAGAGAGAATCTCAAGCAGACTCCCCGCTGAGCATGGAGCCTAATGCAGGGCTGGACCCGGGGACCCCAAGATCATGACCTGAGCTGAAATCAAGAGTCAGACACTTAACCGACTAAGCCACCCAGGTGCCACTACCTTGACTTTTAAAAAACAGGTGCATAGTTTTCTTTTATATGAATATACTGAAATTAATTTTACCATTCTCATTTGTCATGGAAATTTTAATTGTTTCAACATTGCCTCTATTATAAACAGTTTTGCGATAAAAGCTTTTGTGCATGCATCATTGTTCACTACTCATTTTTCTCCAGAATATATTCCTCGAATGGGACTGTTTGCTTAATGGATTTACACAATACAGTTTAGCAAGGTTGTGTTGATACAGTTGACAGTTGAACACTGGTTTGAACTGTGTGGGTCCACTTCTACGTGGATTTTTTTCAATAAATACAGTATAGTATTATAAATGTATTTTCTCTTCCTTACGGTTTCTTAACATTTTCTCTGGCTTATTTTAAGAATACAGTGTATAATACATAGAACATACAAAATATGTGTTAATAGACTGTTGATGTTATTGGTAAGGCTTCTGGTCAACAGTAGGCTATTAGTAGTTAAGTTTTTGGGGAGTCAAAAGTTACACACAGATTTTTGGTTATGTGGGCCTCAGTGCCCCTAACCCCCACATTGTTCAAGGGTCAACCGTAACTTAGACCAGTATTTCTCAACCTTGCCGCTATTGACCTTTTGGGCTGGGTAATCCTTTGTTGCAGGAGTCTGTCACATGTATTGCAGTATGTTTAACCCCCACTCCCATGTATGTATGTTTAAATACATAACATAAAATTTACCATGTTAACCATTTTTAAGTGTATAGTTCAGTATCCTAAAGTACATTCACATTGTTGTGCAACCAATATCACCATCCTAGCCCTTCCGGTTTTGATGCTCCAGAAATTGCTGAATGTCCTCTGGAGGGCAAAATTACCCTGGTTGTTTACACCATCACAGAGGTAAATGAGAAATCAAAAATGTCAATGTCATTAAAAGGAAAATGAGAAGCTGAAGAGCTGTAATAGATTAAACAAGACTAAAAAAGACCTTACA
>NW_028059288.1:0-397 GCF_054177405.1 Leptonychotes weddellii
TTTTTTTTAAAGATTTTATTTATTTATTTGAGACAGAGAGAATGAGAGAGAGAGAGCACATGAGAGGGGGAGGGTCAGAGGGAGAAGCAGACTCCCCGCCGAGCAGGGAGCCCGATGTGGGACTCGATCCAGGGACTCCAGGATCATGACCTGAGCCGAAGGCAGTCGCTTAACCAACTGAGCCACCCAGGCGCCCCAAATTTGGATGTCTTTAATATCTTTTTCTTGTCTAACTGCTGTGGCTAGGACTTCCACTACTATGTTCAATAAAGGTGGTGAGAGTGGATATCATCGTCTCTCCTGACCTTAGGGAAATAGCTTTCAGTTTTTCACCATTGAATAAGATGTTAGCTGTGCATTTTTCATAAATGGCCCTTATTATGTGGAGGCACGTTAC
>NW_028059289.1:0-397 GCF_054177405.1 Leptonychotes weddellii
TCATAATTTTGTAAGAGGCTAAAGAGATAAAAGAAGGAGGGAATGACAGGGTAGAGTGCAGAAATGATTTTAAATAGAGTCACAAAATAAAGATTTCTAGAAATATTATCATTCAAAATGATTATTGAATTAGGATTTATAGTGATAAGAAAATTTTAAAAGAACATATAAATTGTAAAGGAATATATATATATATATAGAGAGAGAGAGAGAGAGAGAGAGATGGAAAGACAGAAAGAATGAGAATGGACAAAGACTTGGCTATGTGAAACACGGGTAGGCATTTCAAGTAGTTCATTTTAGTTGTGAAGCAGGCAAAGGAGAAGTAGAAGATGATGGGTTAGAAAAATAAATACGAGTTACTGATGAAGGGGTCCTGAATAGCATTTTTAACTAT
>NW_028059290.1:0-397 GCF_054177405.1 Leptonychotes weddellii
GGGATCGAGTCCCGCATCGGGCTCCCTGCTCGGCGGGGAGTCTGCTTCTCCCTCTGACCCTCCCCGTTTGTGTTCCCTCTCTCGCTGTGTCTTTCTCTGTCAAATAAATAAATAAAATCTTTAAAAAAAATAAAAAATAAAAAATAAAAAAAATAAATAAAACCATTGAAGCTGATGCCAGGTTCAAGGGTGTTTGCGATGCCATTTTCTCTAGTCCTGCAGATGCTTGGAAACGTCCACAATCAAAAGCTAAAGGAAGTATTTCTACGGAGCCCTGGCCCATCACAGAGCCTGGGACCCTTTACCTGGAGACACGCAGCCCCCAGAGCAGGTCCCCAGAGCAGGACCGGGATGTCGGGTGGAAGGGAGGGCGTGCTCTGAGTTGGTTTCCCTCTGG
>NW_028059291.1:0-397 GCF_054177405.1 Leptonychotes weddellii
CTGAAAACTTTTTACAAGTTAGACAGACTCCAAACCTTAGATCTATAAAGCCCAGAGAACACCAAGCTGGAAAAATGCCAATATACATACACACACTCTCAAAGACATTATATTCAAACTGGAGAAACAGAAGACAAAATTTTGAAAAATGCTAAAGAATAAAACAGCTAACCTGAAGAGGAACAAGGGTAAGGACTGCAGCAAACTGCTTATAAGATCAGAAACCATGCATGGAAGAGGAGAGTGGAGCTAAATATTTTGAGTGTTGAAAGAAAAAAACATCACCAGTCTAGAATTCTGTCTAGCAAAATCATCCTTCAGAATTGAAAGAGGAATAATTTCTCAGAAAAATAAGAACTGAGGGAATTCCTCTCCAACAGACCAACGGCGAAAGAGA
>NW_028059292.1:0-397 GCF_054177405.1 Leptonychotes weddellii
CTCGAGTACTCAGCATGCGGTGACTACTCAGTGAGGGTTGGCTGCCATTGTGTCACAACAGCTCCTAGACACAGCAGGGTGGTTGGCTTGCTCTGAGTGGGCAGCTGGTTTGAAATACGGCACTACGTCATTTACTGTAAGCAGACGGTTCTCCCTGGTTTTCCTGAGTCCGTTTGCTAAATAAGAAACATAGCAATGCGGGGCGCCTGGGTGGCTCAGTTGGTTAAGCGACTGCCTTCGGCTCAGGTCATGATCCTGGAGTCCCTGGATCGAGTCCCGCATCGGGCTCCCTGCTCGGCAGGGAGTCTGCTTCTCCCTCTGACCCTCCTCCCTCTCATGCTCTCTGTCTCTCATTCTCTCTCTCTCAAATAAATAAATAAAATCTTTAAAAAAAAAA
>NW_028059293.1:0-397 GCF_054177405.1 Leptonychotes weddellii
TTCTTGGTATTCTAGATGAGTTCTTACATTTTCCAGCTTCTAGAGGCCACCTTCATTCCTTAGCTTATGGCCTCTTCCTCCATCTTCAAGCCAGCAGCTTTGGATCTTTAAATCTCTCTGATTACAATTGCCATTTGTATCATGGCAGTTCCTCTACCTCTGACTCTCTAAGGACCCATATGATGAGATTGAGCACAGATAATCCAGGATAATCTTCCCATCTCAAGATCTGTAACTTAAATATATCTGCAAAACCCCATTTGCCATGCAAGATGACATATTCACAAGTTCTGGGAACTAGGAAGTGGACATCTTTGAGGGCCATTATCCAGCCCACCATAGGCAAGAAGGCTAGAATTTAAGGTATATAATGGGGATAAAGCTAGTATGGAACTCG
>NW_028059294.1:0-397 GCF_054177405.1 Leptonychotes weddellii
TTTTTTTTAAAGATTTTATTTATTTATTTTGACAGAGAGAGACACAGCGAGAGAGGGAACACAAGCAGGGGGAGTGGGAGAGGGAGAAGCAGGCTTCCCGCGGAGCAGGGAGCCCGATGCGGGGCTCGATCCCAGGACCCTGGGATCATGACCTGAGCCGAAGGCAGACGCTTAACGACTGAGCCACCCAGGCGCCCCCCAAAGGGTAAATTTCTAAGGTCAGTATTGTGACAGGCAAGAAATAGCAGCTGAGTTATGGCAGGGGCACTGGCATTGCCTGAGGGAATTCTGAGTTGGTATTTTCAACTGACGTCGTCACAACAGAATGGATTCACATTTAAGATGGTGGAAAATACATTATTAGCCATATTATGGTCCATTTTGCCAATGATTTGGC
>NW_028059295.1:0-397 GCF_054177405.1 Leptonychotes weddellii
TTTTTTTAAAGATTTTATTTATTTATTTGAGAGAGAGAGAGAGAGAGACAGAGAAACAGCATGAGAGGGGATAGGGTCAGAGGGAGAAGCAGGCTCCCCGCTGAGCCGGGAGCCCGATGTGGGACTCGATCCCAGGACTCCGGGATCATGACCTGAGCCGAAGGCAGTCGCTTAACCAACTGAGCCACCCAGGCGCCCAAAACTGTGTTTAGCATACTTGAAGGAAGGATTCTGATCAGGATACTTAAGAACATGGCTTAGAAATCCTTTTAGAAGACAAAAAGCTCTAATGCTAAGGAGTCTTGGCTGGCAATCCCAGTTCCATCATACATAGCACATATAGGTATTTATATACACATATATGTACACATGTATATAAACACATATGTAAAAATAC
>NW_028059296.1:0-397 GCF_054177405.1 Leptonychotes weddellii
TGTTTCTAAAAGATTTTACCAAGATTTATGAAATGAATGAGAGGGATTAGGAAAATGGAAGTAGTGGTAATTCAAATACATACCTAACTAATATAGTATCTTTTTTTTTTAAGATTTTTTAAATTTTTTTTTTTTTGCCAGAGAGAGAGCTTGGGGGAGAGAGAGAGAGCAAGAGTAAAAAGCAGGAGGAGTGGCAGGCAGAGGGAGAAGCAGGCTTCCCACGGAGCAGGGAGCCCGATGTAGGGCTCGATCCCAGGGCCCTGGGATAATGACCTGAGCTGAAGGCAGACCCTCAACCGACTGAGCCACCCAGGCATCCCAACATAATATCTTTTGTACATTCTGCTAAAACCCATAGCTCCAGATTGAGCTTATTCAGTTGATTGAGAATAACTAC
>NW_028059297.1:0-397 GCF_054177405.1 Leptonychotes weddellii
CTCAGTTGGTTAAGCGACTGCCTTCGGCTCAGGTCATGATCCTGGAGTCCCGGGATCGAGTCCCGCATCGGGCTCCCCGCTCAGCAGGGAGTCTGCTTCTCCCTCTGGCCTTCCTCCCTCTCATGCTCTCTGTCTCTCATTCTCTCTCTCTCAAATAAATAAATAAAATCTTTAAAAAAAAAAAAAAAAAAAAAAAAAAAAAAAAAGAAGAATATATTATCTAGAGAAACAAAAAGGAAATTCCAAAAGACTATCTTTCTCTGCATGTATGTATGTGCATATCTATCTACTTACCTCCACAGAAAGATATACACGTGAAACACACTTGAAACTCAAAACAAGCCTATGAGACAAGTAAGATTTATGCAAACATCCCCATTTTCTAAGACACATATTT
>NW_028059298.1:0-8488 GCF_054177405.1 Leptonychotes weddellii
GTGCGCCCCCCCACCCATCCTGGCGGGCAGTCCCACCCCTGCGAGTGCCCCGCCCACTCCCAGAACTGCACACTTCAGAGGAGTGGGTTTGGCTGCTCTCGTAGGTTATGCTTTAGTAGACGGGAAAACAAGCAAAGCGACAAGACAGTGAAAGCCGAGCAAACACCAGCGCTCATGAAAACCCACTCAACAGAGAAAAACCAAAGGAACCAAAGCTGCTCATGAAAACCAGTGGTGAGTCGATAAACCTCAGGTCGGGCTGACAAAGAAGAGAGAGAAACTACAACCAGCGTGGGGAACGCTCTGCGCCGGGAGGTCTGGCGGCTCAGATGCAATGGGGCATGTGCCGGACAGACGCAAACCCTGCAAGCTCACTCTGGAGAAACAGGTAACCCTGCGCCGTTAAACCTCAGGTCGTGATCCTGGGGCCCTGGGATCGAGTCCCGCGTCGGGCTCCCTGCTCAGCGAGGAGCCTCCTTCTCCCTCTGCCCCTCCTCCCACCCGTGCTCTCCCTAAGTAAATAAATCTAAAAAAAAAAAAAGATATTGGCTCATTGATTTAAAAAACCTTCCAACTGCAACCAAGAAACTAAAAACAAAAACGAACAAGGAAAGAAAAGAAGGAAAGAAAAGGTGGCCCTCCAGGCCCAGGCGGCAGCCCTGGTGAACCCCGCCAACACCGCAGGGGGACCCGGCACCAGGCCCACGCCCACTCGGCAGAGAGCAGACAGAGACCACGCGGGAACCCCACAGATGCAAGGGAACGGGCAAGACATCGCAGCCACTGGGATCCATCTGAGAACACAAGGCTGGTTCAACATCGAAAATCACAGCAGCGGAAGGAGGAAGGCAGGCGGTGCAGCGGTCCGAGCAGATGCGGGAGAAACACGCGGTGCTGACAAACTCTCCGGCAAACTGGAACGTAAAGGGAGCATTGTCACGCCCGCAGCAGGTGCACGGGGCACCTACGGCTAAGGTCGCACTTCTCGCGCTCCTCCCGACCAGGAGTACGGGAGGCTCTCTCCGCCGCGCGCACTGCCAAGTCCTACGAGGAAGAAAAATGACACACAGCAGGCCCAACCCCGGGCAGGGCTCTCCACGCGCAGAGATCCCGACTCTCTGCGGAAGCGACGGACACTCGCGAGGGTCTGGCGAGCCCACGGGACACACGCAGCACCATTTACAGGAGCACCGAGGAGCATCCCTTCCACCAAAGACCGACAGACCTGTAAGACCCACCACGGTCCTGTGCAGAGATGTGGGAACGACAAAACAGCGGCGGGGGGGGGGAAGGGAGGAAGAGCTGCACACACAGGACGGCCGAGGGGTCGCACGCGGGGTCGCACGCAGGCTCACTCGGTCCGGGGCCAGGCAGCAAGGGCCTGGGGCCCGAGGGGCAGGAGGCTCCTCCCAGGGACTAAAGCAGCATCGCCACACGCCTTCCCTCGAGGACAGTCAAGTAAGACAGTAAGAACCGCTGCAGAGCTTCAGTACGACTCCCGTCTACTGAGGAGGAGAACCGAGAGGTTTTGGGGGGAGGACGCTCTGCGCCGCTGGGGCCCAAGGTCAGTGCTGAGTGCCGTGCAGACCGACCGTGACGCCCACTAGTGCCGACGTGGGGTGCAGCCGATGCGTCTCGTCCTCGTGCCCGATGAGAAAACGTCACGACCGTGTGGCCGCCTCGGGCAGGCGTCCGGAGAGTCACGCGCTGTCCGTGGATCCCTGTGAGAGGCCCGGGCCCTGACCGGAGTGCTCTCTCCTTCCGCTGACTTTGGCCTGAACGCTGCTGCCGTAACCAGCCGCGGCGAGGGGCCTGCGGTGGGCGCGGCGCGGACAGTCCCCACCGAGCCCCCTGCGTGCCCGGGGCCGGAGGGCCTGCTGCAGCCCTCGATGAGGCCCGCGCCCCTGCCCGCGGGGGTCGGCCGAGCTCCGCCCTCCGCTGCAGCCTCAACAGCGCGGACACCCCACAGGGCAGCCCGAGCTTCGAACGAGGTCAGCTGTCGCCACGATGGCCTCACCAGGTGCAAGTAAGTGTGGCTCGGGGGCAAGCGCGCCATCGCACACGGCCTCACGGAGGACCGTCGGCAAGAACTGGTTTCCACGGGCACACGGGGAGAGCGGTGGGTGGCAGCGGTCCTTCTCCTTCCCCAGAACTTCAATTTCTGCCCCGGATTTAGGAAATTGCAGCAAAATTTAACCCCTGAGCTGCTGCACGGCAGGGCGAGTCAAGCGAAGACCCCCGTGTCTACTTGGGGTCGGAATCCACAGAGCTGAGGACAGTGCGGAGCACGAGGTCGGAGGCGGTCGTGCCGACCCACGGGTTCCACGAGGCAGGAGAGACTCCAACGCTCCCCACGCAGCCACCAGCCAGCAGCACGACGGCTCTGAGCACGCGCGCCGTCGGGAGCCTCACACCTCCGCCAGCCGGGCCCCCGAGACGCGCCCGGGGCAGGACGGGGACCACGGCGGCTCGCCTCCGGAAACCGCGTCCGAGCAGGCCCCCGCCACGGGCCGGCGGACCCCCCCGCAAACCCGCCCAGGTGCAGCCGGTCGGCGCACACCCCCCGGCGGCCGCTCCCACGTGACTTCGCGCCACCCGCATGCGCAGTGAGCCCGCCGGCAGCGCCGCGGTCACGTCCCCACCCGCAAGCGGCCGCCCAGCTGGCCGATCAGTGACGGTCCGGAGGCGGGGGCGGCAGCGCGCTTCACTCACCTCCGAGAAGCTCGGCTGCGACGAGACGCTCCGCTGTAAACCTCCCACCTTTCCTGCCCATGATCTGCCCGCGAGCGGGGGAAACGCGGCGGCGCCAACACGCACGCGCTCTTGCAGCACAGCGGACGCGCCCCCGCGGACAAGCACTTACCCCCCGGGCAACGAACTGTGCTGCCCGCACCGCTGGGCTCGAAGTGCGCGCTCCCTGCCCGCTTTCCGGGAAGGGACGTCCCGGCATGGAGGCCCGCAGGGCGCCCCGAGTGCCGCCGAGGCGGGAGTCGCGGGGCAGCGTGGCAACCGGCCGCAGGTGGCCCCGGCGCAGCCACTCAGCCCACACCGTGGCTCAAAATCAGCCACTACGTGGCTTGTGAATGTGCCGGCGAGGCCGCGTCCCGAGAGAATTTACCGCGGGCACGGAGACAGGAGTCTCACGGAGTCCTCGTGTGCAGGGCACGACACCACGCTGCAGGTGTCCTCTCTGCGCAAACGGACCTACACGACGGCGCGCACCGTCCCCATCAGAACCCCACCAACAAGCCGACGCTAAGCCTCACGCGGGAGATGCAGACATCACAGCCGGCCGGACGAGCGGGGCAGAGGTCGGAGAACCCGCGGCGGGAACCGCAGACACGTGGGCGACGAAGGAGCCAGCACGTCTGGCGAGAAAGGACAGGCAAAATGCCACAAATGACAAAGGACCACAGGACGTTCGTGAACATGCAGAAAAGAGTGAGAGCCTCAAAGTTTACCTCCCACGAGATCTAACCTAACACGCGTCACACACTTCAAAGTAAAACCCATGGGGGGCGCCTGGCGGCTCAGTCAGTTGAACACCTGACCCCTGATTTCGGCTCAGGTCACGATCTCGCAGTCCCGGGACTGAGCCCCGTGCTGGGCTCCGTGCTCAGCTGGGGGTCTGCTTGTCCAGCTCCCTCGGCCCCTCCCGCTGCTCACGCGCACGCATGTGCGCTTACTCTGTATCAAGTAAGATCTTATAAAAAGAAACCAAACACTGAACACAAAACTACAAAAATTCTATGACAAAACAAGATAAAATCTTTGTGAACCTGAATCAAGCAAACTTCTTAGATACATAAAATGCACAAATTATATAAAAGAGGAAAATCTGCAAAGCACACACGTGAAACCCGGAATCATGAACAAGCTCTCACAATTCAACAATAAGAAAGCAAATAACCCAATTTTTAAAACAGGGCAAAGGCACGTGCACACCCGTGAGGAGCGACTCACGGCCGCCAGCCACCAGGAAGGGCAAGCAAGGGCCCGAGGCGCCGTCAGCCGCGATGCGAGATGGTGCACCCGCCATCCAGCCGAGCAACCCCAGTCCTGGGCGTTTTCATCCTCGAGAAACAAGGTCGTGTCCACAGAATCAGGACAGGAGCCCACACTGCCTTTCCTCGTCGTCACCAGAAGCCGAAGACGGCCCCGCCAGGATCTGCCCGTCTGTGTGCCTCCAAATGCACGCTGAAGCCCTACCCCCCCAGGGCGGTCTCAGGCAGCGGGCCTCCGGGAGGTGCCCTGCGTGGGATCCGGGCCCTCAGGAGGGACCCCAGGATCCACTCACCCAGGAAAGCGGCCTGGGGCCTGAGTGGGGCAGGGTCCCCCGCGTTCCTGAAGACACACGCGCTGGAAGGGACTCCCCTGTTCCCACCCAGACCTCCTCTGCCACCCCCGCTTCTCTGAAGACCCTGCTGGTTCTGCTGCCTCGAGTGAAGGGTCAGTGGGAACCGCGCACACGGCGGCCCATCGTGGGCTCTGAGGCTTCTCCCAGCCCATCACAGGGGCCCCCTGGGAAGCCCTGCCCTGCAGAGGGCATGGGGGGGGGGGTCCAACAGGGCCGGTCCTGTGCCTGGGGGCCTGCAAAGGGTCGCTGAGCAGGGGCGGGGCGGGTTAGGAGGCTTCGGACTGGACTCTACTCTGCGGAAGCCGTTAAGCAGTCCTAAGCAGCAAGACAGAGCTTAGAAGGATCATCTCCTAAGGCAGGTCACAGACCGCAGAGCCGGGGGCCAGCCTGGGGGCCAGCCCGGGGGCCGCCAGGCAGCTGAGGGTCAGGGAGGGGCTGCAAGGGCCCTGAGAAGAGGCACAGCTCCCACCCCTATCGCACTGATGAGGAGGAAGGCCTGCCAGCCCCAAGAACTGGACCCCGCGCGTGGGGAGGGCAGGCAGTGGGGACTGGAGCACCTGGGAGCATCCTCAGAGCCCAGCCCAGACGCCCCCCCACCCCCGCTCCATCTGTGCAAACAGCCCTCAGGAGCCCTGGGAAAGGTGCACCCCAAGTCTGTTGCCAGACGGGCAGGGGGACAGAGAGGGACACGAGGGTCCCAGGGAAGCCGGGACCCTTCAGAGCATGAAACTTGGCAGAGCCGGCAGGCTGGGCCCTGGGAGCAGAGCACCAGACTCCTGCAGGACTGGCCAAGTGCAGCCCCTCGGCCACCGCTCCGCCCAGGCCCCGGGGCGCCCACCAGCCCGGCGTGGCCAGGCCCGCATCCATGCCCCCAGACACCCGGAGTCCTGCTCTGAGCTGGCGGCCCCAGGCATGCGGGATTCCCTTCTTTGGACCATTTACTCCGACATCCTTGATCAACAGCTTCTTCTTTTATTAATCCTAGAGTTTAATGGCCAAATTCTTCTCTCAGAAGAGACATGGAAGCCAAAGCAGCGCGGGCTAGCCGCCGAGAGCCCACACGAGGGAAAAGACAAGGGGCCGCAGACGCAGCAGGGGGCCCTGAGCGCCACCCCAACACCGGCCTTTACAAGTTTGGGGTTTTCACGGGTGTGGACTTGTCACCTGGTCAAAAGTTTAAATCACAAAAAGCAAAAGAAGCATGTCTGACAAGAGGCCGGGGCTGCGAGAGGCACAGAACCCAGAGCACGGCCGAGGGAACTCTGCCCAGCGACCAGGAGCCTTGGCGTACTCCTGTCACCTTTTTAAAGTACATTTTTAAAAAGCAAATTACTGTCCAAAAGAATGGGTGTTAACTTCTAGCAATGAGAGGAAAAAAGGGGGAACCCCAAGGGAAATGGTTACGGGCTGCCCAACAGTGAGCGTCCTGGCAGGTGGCTCGCGGTCCCAAAGCCCTCCTCCCACCTCTGCGTGAAACGTGCGCCGGGAAGACTCGCCCCTCGGCGCCCGTGGCACCCTGCCCGCCCCAGAAGCCTGCCGAGGCCTCGGAAAGACAGACCCCAGAGGAACAGAGTTGTGCACCCTGACCCTGCCGCCCACAGCCGGGCCCCGCCTTGCCGCACTCGGAGCCGCCAACAGAAGGCCTCTGTCGGCAGCCAGGTCACTTCCCTGGGAAGAAGCAGGCCCCGTCCCCTCCCAGGCTGACCCACTCCACCCAGCTGGTCAGCTGGCACAAGGCGGCCACCCGGCCTCTGCCCCGCCCAGACATCCTGGCAGGGCCTCGGAGCAGCCTGCCAGGTAAAATGCAGGACGCCCAGATAACACTAGATTGCTGCTATGGGTTTTCTAGCCTAAGTATGTTCTCTGCGATATTTGGGACAGAGTTAGACTCAGGAATCGCTTATGTGACATTCACATCTAGCTGGCGTCCTTTACTTTCCTTGCCAAATCCGGCACCTTCGGAAAAGGCTCTGTTCTTAGGGGCCTGAGTGGAGATAAGAAGGTGGTGGGGGGGTGTCCCCTTCTCAGAACATCCCTGCAGCACTCCCCCAGACCAGAGCTGCCCAGACAGGGCCAAACCCTGGGCCGCAATCAGCTGAGAGAGGGGCACGTGTTCTAGCGCCCCTTCCCTAAGCAAGCAGCACCGAAGGGCAGGATGCCAACCGGCCCACTCCCCACCCACCATGACCACCAGCCCTGCCAGGCCCCCGAGTCCCCATCCACAAACCACGAGTCAACGCAGCTTCCTCTACAGAGACCCGTAGGGCGCTCCGAGGGGGAGCCTGTGGTCACACCTGCGGAGCTCAGAGGGGGGACCAGCAGATGTGGGGCAGGCCAGACCTCTCCTGGAGGAGATCCTTGTCCACTGTGGGAAACTGAGGCAAGGAAGGTCCGAGGGGTGGTCAGGCCCCGCCAAGTTCTCAGCCAGACAGGCCTAAAAGCCAAGCAGCACAGCCCACACAGCAAGGAGGCCTACGGCCTGGGTGGGGGCTCTGCTCAAGCCCACTACCCCAGAAGGCGGGAGCCAGTGGAGGGCCGCCAGCCCCGTGCAGGGAAGGCGAGGCCCAGGGGCCCACAGCCCACCACCCTGCCAGGCCCCTCTCTCGTCTCCCTCCAGGAGCTGGGTGCCCCTGTTCTGATGATCATGCCTTCATTTATTCAACGAACCTCCTGGCCCAGACAGCACGTGGGGACCAGGTGTGGCTGGGGACCTGCAGGGCCTTGTCACAGTCAGTGGGAGCCGTGGCCTCCCACCAGCAAAGAGGTGTTCTGCACTGCAGAGAGGTGGTTCCAAGCGGGCACGTAGAGGGGGAACAGAATGGAGGGACTGCCTATAAGACAGGGAGGAGCCCTTGAGCCACAGCAGTGGGGGGAAGGGGGGCTGAGGAAGGGGCTGGGGGCTACTGGGATGGAGGCAGGTGAGTCACCCCTGGGGTCTGGGCATCTGTCAAGGTGCCTCCCTGACAGTGTGTTGGGGAAGGGACCTCTGTGGTGACACTCCCGCCTTGCCCCCAAGGTGGGAGATGAACAGCCCCTCCCTTGCAGGGCCCCTACACCCCTGCCTACTGCCCACATCTGTCCACTAGGGGCCTGCTGCTAAATGGGGTGTAGGCCCCCATTCCCATGACTGCCCTGAGCCAGAGAGGGCGGGGGAGAGCCTGACGGACAGATAGGTGCTGTGCTGACCCACTACACAGATGAGGGCAAGCCCAAGGTCACAAGGCTGGCCTGGCTGGCTGAAGATGTGAGTCCCAGGCTCTCGGGGGGCCAGCCAGCCAGTGAGGAGGGTAGACTGGGACAGAGATGACTTAGAGGGTTCTCACCCCTGACACACTCCGCCAGAGGAGGGCCAGTGAGCGTCTGAAGTCTCAGAGACGGTAGGCACCAATGGAAAAGGGGGACAGTCAGGGTACCCCACCTCCCTGTGGACGAGCCAACTGAGGACCGGCCCAGGACCCCATGGAACAAAGTGGGGCAAGGCCCAAAGCTGGGGGCTTCCTAGGACCCAAACCAAAGGAGGACGTGAGGGAAGCCCCCAGGGCCCCAGCCAACTCAGCACCACCCCCACCCCCACCCAGGGCTCCTTCCCTCTCCCCAACCCTTGCAAAGCACCTCCTTGCTGGGCTGGGGCAACAGGAGGTAGTGAAAAGTTTGGGGGTGCATGAGCAGTGTGCTCAGGGTGAGCCGGCCAGCTGCTGAGGGCTCCCGGGGAGGACTGTGGCCCAGAGCACGGGGCTCGCCCGGAATCTTGGTCCCAGGAGGCCAGCCAGCACCTCCCAAGGCCATGTGCTTCAGCTGGGGGGGAGTGGGGGGCTCAGGCCAGCCCCGGCCCCAGGCGCTCAGCCCCCCGGCCCAAGGATGCTCCGTGCTGCCCAGCGTGTCCCCCAGCTCCTGCGTCGGGCCCCCAACAGGTGGGCAGAGCACCCCCTCCCCCTCCCCGGAGCCGGCTCGGCCACCAGCGCCCGCTGGCCCCCACTGGGGCCCGGCCAGGGGCCATTTCGGGTTGCGGGCCGGGGCGAGCAGGGCCGGGGCCGAGGTGGCGGGGGAGAAGCAGGCTGCTCAGAGAAGATGGAGTGGGAAGGGGAAGGCGGCGGGGGTGCAGCAGGCGGGGGGGCCGCCGGGGTGGGAGGA
>NW_028059299.1:0-397 GCF_054177405.1 Leptonychotes weddellii
GGGTGGCTCAGTTGGTTGGGCGACTGCCTTCGGCTCAGGTCATGATCCTGGAGTCCCGGGATCGAGTCCCGCATCAGGCTCCCTGCTCGGCAGGGAGTCTGCTTCTCCCTCTGACCCTCCTCCCTCTCATGCTCTCTGTATCTCATTCTCTCTGTCTCAAATAAATAAATAAAATCTTTAAAAAAAAAAAAAAAAAAAAGAAGATATTAGAAGTAACTGAAGAGCATAAAGCCTAAATCCATCCCTACTTTTCTCCTATATCCATAAACATGCGAGGCATTCCGTAGATACTTCTGAGTTAGTAAATAAAGCTGCCAATGACTGAGGGGTTAACGCTGTTTTTCAAAAGGACTTATGAGTCACCTACACCAATATTACCTGGGGAAGTTATTAAAAG
>NW_028059300.1:0-397 GCF_054177405.1 Leptonychotes weddellii
TACCCACTTGCCTTTTTCCTTCTCTTGGTTTATAAAAGGTTTTATTTTCCCTTCAGAATTTCTTGGCTTTTACTATTTTACTGACTTTGAATTACCTCATTTTTTCTATTTGCACTCAGAGACTCTGAGAAGGGGTTAGAAATTTTGAGATGTTGAATGTCAGTTGTCCAAATCAAATTCAGCCAAAATAATAACAACCCAAAAAAGCCAATAATGAAGAAAAATGCTGTTTAGCCAAGTATGTTCATCTTAGGTTTGTATTTGCTATTTTTTTTTAGTGGTACAGCTGTTGCAGCTGAATCCTGTATGTTGAAATTTGGATGGTTTTCATTTTGGAAGATAGTGATAAATCTGAGAGTAGAATAGTTATTCCAATAAAAATGTTTTTTTTTTTTTT
>NW_028059301.1:0-397 GCF_054177405.1 Leptonychotes weddellii
ATTTTTTTTTAAAGATTTTATTTATTTATTTGAGACAGAGAGAATGAGAGAGACAGAGAGCACATGAGAGGGGGGAGGGTCAGAGGGAGAAGCAGGCTCCCTGCCGAGCAGGGAGCCCGATGCGGGACTCGATCCCAGGACTCCAGGATCATGACCTGAGCCGAAGGCAGTCGCTTAACCAACTGAGCCACCCAGGCACCCCCAGTTGCATGCTTTCTGAATATTGCTGGAGCCATGCTGCACTTGAAAAGTGGTTTTCCACAGCCCACATAAAATGGAGTATGACAACTAGAATTACCAGCCCATGTATCAGCCCATTGATAAGTATTTTTTTTTTTCAAGATTTTATTTATTTGAGAGAGCACGAGCGGCGGGGTGGGGCCGGGAGAGGGAGAAG
>NW_028059302.1:0-397 GCF_054177405.1 Leptonychotes weddellii
GGCAGAGTGGACTCTCCCTGGGGGCCCTGGCTCCCTGGTCAGCGCAGACCCTGTTGTGTGCTGGCCCCTAGGGCACCCAGACTCCTGCTCTTGGCCAGGCTCCAGGAGGGAGACCAGAGTGTGGCTCCTGCTAGCTCAGACGTGTCACTCTGTCCTGTATCTACAGCCTGTCCCCCGAGCTGGACTCCCCCTCCTAGTCAGCCAGCAACACCTTCAGGGCCAAGAACAGGCCATCATGAAGCTCAGGGGCCAGTGCGTGGCTGGGCAGGCAGGGGAGGGCTCGCTCTGGGCTCAGGGAGTCTCTGGCTGGGCTAGCAGGGGCTCAGGAGGGCTGGCCTTCCAGCTTCTCTGCTGACCAGCCCTGGGACTGGAGCCATGTACCTCCCCTCTCTGGGCC
>NW_028059303.1:0-397 GCF_054177405.1 Leptonychotes weddellii
AGTATTAAATGTCATTAGTGGGAAATTAGGAGAAAAAAAAATCTGCACAGGCTCCTTACAGGGGCAATAATGAAAAAACAAACAGAAAACCAATGAGAACATTGACCTGGCAGGTCTCTGCAGGCTTTTCTGCTCATGTTTTATAAATGGGGGGCAAAATCAATTGTTAGAAGTAAATCTATAGCCCCAAATCTGTTACATATCCCGAAATATGAATGGCCAAGAAAATATTCCACAGGGAAAATATTTAGGGAAACAGTTTCGTTTATATGAACTAAAAGGATTAAAAGCACTGATAATGGAATAATGCCATATAATTACATGCACATGTTTGGATGGAAGAAAACACATGAGAGTTTATAAGCCAAAATGTTAATAGAGTGGTCATTCTCTTTCT
>NW_028059304.1:0-397 GCF_054177405.1 Leptonychotes weddellii
GAAAAATAAAAAGCATACAGGGCCCAATAAAGAAAACCATAAAACTATAAAACTTTGCTGAAGAGCTTTTTTTTTTTTTTAAAGATTTTATTCCTTTATTCATAAGAGACAGAGAGAGAGAGGCAGAGGGAGAAGCAGGCTCCCTGCTGAGCAGGGAGCCCGATGTGGGACTCGATCCCAGGACCCTGGGGTCATGACCTGAGCCGAAGGCAGACGCTTAACCATCAGAGCCACCCAGGCGCCCTGTAAAACTTTGCTGAAGAGCTTTAAAGAAGACCTAAATAAATGGATGATCTAGGATATTCTTGGATTGGAAGACTCAATATTGTAAATTGTTCTATAGACAACCCCAATCCCAGTCCCAAACCCCAACAGGTGTTTTTCATTTTTTTTTTTT
>NW_028059305.1:0-397 GCF_054177405.1 Leptonychotes weddellii
ATCAATTCCTAGACCCATACAACCTACCAAGACTGAATTATGAAGAAAATCTGAACAGACAAATAACAAGTAAGGAGATTAACAAGTAATCATAAATCTTCCAACACAGGAAACCCCAGGACTAAATGGTTTCACTGGTGAATTCTACCAAAGATTTACAGAAAATCTAATGCCAATCCTTTCCAAATTCTTCTTAAAAAAGCTAAAGGGACCACTCCCAAACTCATTTTATGAGGCGAGCATTACCCTGACACCAAAGGCAAATAAGGACACTACAAGAAAAGAAAATCACAATGAGATATTACCTCATGCCTATTAGTATGGCTGTCATCAAAAAGATGAGATAGAGGGCGGAGCAAGATGGCGGAGGAGTAGGAGACCTGGATTTCGTCTCCTC
>NW_028059306.1:0-397 GCF_054177405.1 Leptonychotes weddellii
TTTTTTTAAAGATTTTATTTATTTATTTGAGACAGAGAGAATGAGAGAGACAGAGAGCACATGAGAGGGGGGAGGGTCAGAGGGAGAAGCAGGCTCCCTGCCGAGCAGGGAGCCCGATGCGGGACTCGATCCCGGGACTCCAGGATCATGACCTGAGCCGAAGGCAGTCGCTTAACCGACTGAGCCACCCAGGCGCCCCTAAGTAAGAACCATCCTATCTCGAGTATTTCTCCCTCGTCAGCCTCCAAAGCAGTGGTAGACTAACTAGCAAGCAGGGGGGCTGGAGAAGCAGAAGGGACTGCATCCCATTGCTCTGCTGTAGGTTCTAAGCCTGAAGCAGGACCCAAATTAGCCCAAGAGTTAATGCCAAGTTTGTAGTTTTGACTATGAGATATGA
>NW_028059307.1:0-397 GCF_054177405.1 Leptonychotes weddellii
TCTGCATACAGTGGTTCAGAAGTATATTTGTTGCATAAAGAAAGGTTATATGTACCACCTTCATACACTCAGGATGAATATTTATTGATACCATATATAGTAAACATGCTCTTTTGTTAGGATTAAAATACATGGTTGTTAAGTTTCTCTTAAGACCAAACTATTATGTTGGTACCAAAAGGAAAAAAAATCAAACAACACCTTAAAATGAGTGCCCCTATTAATAAAATAGCCCAGATGCTGGAGCCTGCCTCTGATTTTATTGCTATTCTAATAAGTACTTGTTTATTTCCTTTGTTTTGTACAATTAGAAAAGAGATTATATACTGCCTAGTGCTCTTCAAATTATAAACCAGCATCTTAGTCCCTTTCATAATATTAAAATGAAAACATCACA
>NW_028059308.1:0-8488 GCF_054177405.1 Leptonychotes weddellii
TGTTGCCTCTAAGAGTGTAAGGGTATTAGTAATTTTAGGGGATTACACCTCCCTGAAATTTTGTCAAAAGGTCTTTTTCCTTTTTAAGTCGGCCCTGCAAATCTCCTCTTTCTCTTCCTCTTACTTCCTCCCAAATCCTCAGTGACTCTGACAGCTGCAGTCCCTTCCTCCCACTCCCCCCTTGAATGTGGAACTCTGTTGCCATTGGAGATCTCCCCAGCTCCCAGGAGCTAGCTCTGTCCAAGAACTTTGGTGGTGGACCTAAAGTAGCAGAAAGTAGTCAATAATTAGAAAAGCAGAT
The DNA here is from genome assembly GCF_054177405.1 of Leptonychotes weddellii. NCBI lineage: Eukaryota > Metazoa > Chordata > Mammalia > Carnivora > Phocidae > Leptonychotes > Leptonychotes weddellii. The sequence continues at coordinate 302 of NW_028059308.1, forward strand.
TTTTAGCCAAACTGAGTAACTGGAGCTGGGAATTTCATATCTGAGATATTGGTTTCACTAATTAATTAGCACAAAAATAATGGTCTGTGGGGGAACGTAGCTTTATAACCTTTTGGCTGGGACTGTTACAAATGAACAATATGCACAGGAAAATGTTAATAGTTGAGGAGGAGAAAGGCATTTTAACAAAGTTTTATAGTATGTGGTTTAGGGTCCTCAGGGCAAACATATGCATTACACATCTAACCCCATACTGAGAAAATAATCCCTAATGTTGGTTTCTCTGCTAGTCCTATTAAAAATTCCCCGAAATGTAAAGGCTGCCAATTTTAGACTAAGAATAAATGGCTCGTGGTTCCTTCTGAAAAGGCATCCAAGATTCATGCTCTCAGTGCTGCACACGAATTCCTGGGGGAGGAATGTCTCTGGTTTCTGGGGTGCCAGGAAAGGCCAGTGTGTTGATCCAGTCCCATTTATTTCAGGCAGGGCACCCGAAGGCCACTTGCTGTCAGAGCTGGTTGGAGTGGGGATTTCACATTAAAGGAGGTCAGCGCTGTGTTTGCTTTTTGTATAATGGAGTCAGAGGGTGGGGCTTGGCGCTGGTGATGGCAGAAATGTAGAGGTCCCCTCGCCTGGAGTTTCACACCCACACAGAGAGAGGGGAGGTCTCAGCCAGTCCACAGGGCTGGCCGTTTCTGCAGACGATTCTAATGCAGTGTTAGTGCTTCTGGGATTCAGGTGAGTGGATGGCTTCCTCCAACCTTAAATGTTGAGATCATTAACTAGTTATGTGAAGCATCGTGAGAACGGATGTGGGGTGGAGAGGTGAGTGAGAAAAGGCATGGACAAATTCAGAACTGTTTCAAATCAAAATTGTCCTTATGGATTGGAAAAGAAACATTTTGATGGTGAGATCAGAAAACTAAAGTGGGACCCTCCACTGTCAGCTGGGTGATCTTGGATAACTCCTTTAGCTTTCCTGGGTCTCAACTTGCCCACTGATAAAATGGAACCAACAACCTGTGCCCAGACTGCATGGGAATGAGGATCAAGTGGGACACTATTATAAAATGCTATGCAAATATAAGCCATTATTTATTTTGGGGTATATGCAGATGCTTAATAGTGGTTGGACCCAATCTGCCCTTCTTGAGGTTCTCAGGGACAGCTCTCACTCAAATTCCCACGTGACTTCTGGTTCTCGGCCGCTGGGAATTCAGCACAGTGGGAATTCACACCTGTCCTATGCTGAACTAGGTTTTAAGAGTTACACACGCCCAAACTAGGTTTTAGTAATTATGCATGTACCGGAGATGGGGAAACCACAAGAACAAGCCGGGTCTGGTGTTCACTTCCTGATAATTCTTGTTCCCTTTACTCACACTTGTGGCCTGAAAGTTGACTCATCTCTTAGCACTCTGATGTCTTCCAGAATAATTCATCCTTCGTTCATGGGGACCTTGATCTTTAAGGCACTTACAGGCAAGTGTCTGTTATTCCTCTAGGCTCCTAGAGGGTTTCTGTATGTGATCTCCAGGCAATATGTCCGTGTCCTCCTATGCCCTCTGTTGTCAGGGGAAGAACATTTTGACATGTTCCTGAAGGTTCTTAGCTTTGGAATTGGACCTACAAAGAGAACTGTGTGTTTTGTTTTTGGCTACCCCCAAGCCTGCGTGTTACTATGCACGGTGATATGTGAGTATGTTTAGAGGATTGGCCTGCATTTCTGAGAATAAACAATTATGCACCCATATAGACAATTTCTTTAGGCAATTTTTTTAGAATGCTTTTTGAGAGGCCATGTTACAAATACCACCTGGTCTTTTGGCCGACTCTAAATTAGTCATTGAAAGTGTGATTTCATGATGACCCCATTCTAATTCAAACTCCCTGCAGTGTGACAGTGTCCCTTTTTATTTCTAAGCCCAGCCTATTTTCTACCTTTGCCCCCTTTCATGTGTGGCAGAGAAAAGCGTAATTCTGTTGTGTATCATGAGATGACAACTTTGACTCCAGATCCTTGGGATTTTGCCTGGTGAGGGGCTGACATGAGGTCACATGTCCACTGGACTCTGCAAAGAGAAGAAAGGCAGGCGAGATCTGTTCCATAAAAGCACTCCTTTTTTTCCAGCAAATTCCCCAGTCGAGTACTGTTCTAAGTAACTAAGGATCTGATTCTCAACAATTAAATCTGCTGTCACATTTTATTTATAATGGCAGTTCAAGATTAGGCTAGTAACTGTAAGGTCTTAATTTCCTTTGGCAGCGGCAGGGCTGAGGGAATGGAAGGGGTGTTCTGCAGTTGTGTTAGTACTGGTCTCCTTCAACAAATACGAATTGGGAGTGTGTTTTGTTTCAGGGCTGTGACTCCAAGCAACTGTGATATGGTTCAAGGAGGCGGGGACATTCTCGGTGAGTGTTACGCAGCAACTCTGTAAAAACAGCTGGGGGGCTTTGTGTGTGAGGTGAGGGTATATAACAAGCAGAAAATGGGGGTACTTGAGGAAACATTGTCTGTTATGTTGGACCTCCTTATACTGATCTACCCCACATATTATTCTGAATGTTTTTTTGAAAGATACAGCTCAAGGAGTAGGACACTAATACCATTTACTCTTGCAACATGCGGTGAGACAAGGAGATGTGATAGCAAGGCAAGATGGCAGAGGCGAGAAAGCCACCGTGCTGGTGTATGGAATACATATGATATTCTCCACTTGTGCTGGGAGGACCCTTATGGAAAAAAATGGAAAATAGTGACATCAGATGAGGCTCTACAATGAAATGTAGTTTCGTTGTAGAAAACGAAATGTAGTCGTGGTAGATCAAGACCTTTATTCTTGGCCTGTGACAAACACAATATAAGGCAAAGGAGACTGGTGCAGTTTCATGGGTACATCCAGTAACAAAATGATGCAACGGACTTTTGACATAGCTGCAATCTTTCCCTTCTGTTCCAAATTGCAAATGAGCCAGTCTTGAGGGAATATTATTATGAGAAACAGATAAAAAGGTTTAGTCACCATCACCTGAGGAGGGTTAAGGGCACAAAGATATAAACATGTAATAGTTTCCCAACTTGGTCTTGCAGTCATCTGGGAAACTTCTTTAAAAAATTTAGACAAATACGTATATAATTTCTTGGTCTCACACTAAGGGATTCCTGATTTGATGGATCTGATACGGGGCCCATGATTTCATTAAGCTGTTACAAGCTGACTGTAATAATAAATAATCTTTGAGAACCAATTTTCTAATTAAGGTGAAGTCTCTTAAACTGGGACTCAGGACACCTGGAGTCTACTGCCAGATTTGCCCAATTAGAATCAATTCAGCTTTCCACGGTAATAACAAAATGGGTTCTTTTCCTCACAGGGCATTTTGTAAAGGTTGTTCTATGTAAATGTAGATATAAAATATTGGTCATGTGAAAATGTAACTTCTTAACTCCTCTTGTACTTATAGAATTAAGAGATTATTTCACAATTTTAAAGATATTTCTAACTGCTCCTTTTCTTAAAAATCTCCTACCACAACAAAAAAATGAGGGAAAGAAACACATAGTCTATTTTAGACAAAACTAGACAGACAATGTCTGCAATCTGGAACAGGGTGTTTTAAAAGCTCTTGGGAATTAAAAATAAAATAGTATGTTAACTATATTGGAATTAAAATAAAATAAACATATAATAGCTTCAATTTAAAAAACCCACTAAAATATTTGTATGATGCTATCCAGAAAATAAAACAAAACAAATAGATAGGCAACAAGAAAAAAGAGTAATGAAGTTATAGAATAATAGAAAACCTGAAAAAAAAAGAGAGCAAAAAAATATGAAAGAGGAAAATGATCAAGGAAGGAAAACCAAACCAAAGGGCAAATATCTTCAGATTGCAAGGGCCCATGGAGTACCCATGTCAATACGCATTCAAAACAAAAACCACCTAAAAATTTCCAAATAGAAAATAAAAATAGATTCAAACATAAAATGGATCAGATATCAGGATACCACAGTGCTGGTAGACTTCCCAACAGCTCTTTTGGGAGATAGAGGAAAATGGTGCCTTCAAAATTTTAAAGTAAATGATCTACAGTCTATAATTTTCTGTCCATAAAAACTCCAAATCAAAGGTAATGGAAGATTAGTAGTGTTTTCAGACAGGCAAAGCGTCAAACATTTTCACTCTGATACACTCTTTCTCAGTTGGTTATTAGAGGGTGTTTTCCACTAAAAGAAGAGTACAATGAATCATGGAACACTACATCAAACACTAATGATGTAATGTATGGTGATTAACATAACATAATAATAAAAAAAAAAAAGAAGAGTAAATAAAGAAAGAAAAAGGTACCAAAACTAGGATGCAGTACAGATTAGAAGGAAAGGAAATTGGCAAAGGAAAGTTCCAAAATAATAGAAGTCAAAGCCTAGAGACATTGGAGGAGATAGATGGAGAATCCAAGTAGGATTTTCTACATTAAAAAAAAGTATGGTAAAAATGATAAATTATTTACTGGACTTGATCATGTACAAAATTAAGGGACATATTCTAAAGATTGTGGTGGGTAAGGGGAGACTTAATGGGGGATAAATAGAATTTTTTAAAAATGAGGTACTTGTTAACCCCAGGAAAAACAAACAGCTTGTACAAGAAAAAAATGTGTAATCATAGTCTACTACTTGATTGAGCACTGAACAATAATCACAATATCTAATAATGAAAAGACTGTGCTTAGCTATGTGGGGGAGGGGAAGGGGAGAGTATAAGAAAGCTAAAATTCTCATTTATTAAAATGCAAGTAATAAAGTCTAAATGTGATGAAGCAAGATATGTGAGTAAATGCATGTGGTTCTAGGAAAATTGAGATAATTTTTAAAGAAATAATTTTTAAGAGTTTAAAATGGTTACCTCTGAGGAGTAGGAAATGGAAGAAAGGAAGTAGAGGGGATTTTTTTTTTTATTAGCATCATTTGACTTTTTAGATTGTATGTATTCTTTTTTTAAAAAAAAATCACAATTTTAAAACCAAATATCAATTAGGGTTGAAAAAGATTTAAAAAGAGATCAAGGCAATTCACTGATTTCCAACCTACTGATCAGTTTGGCACAGGTTAGATGTTGCTGTAGAAGTTTCTCTTCTCTCCTCTACCCTTCTGGAAGACCCACCCAAGGTGTGCAGGCCCCAGGCTTACTCCAGGCTCCCGTTGCCCAAAGGAAATGCGTTTGTTCAGCTGATTTGCAACATAGCAGAGGTCACGGACTTTAGATAGTTTGGAATTGCCATATTCTTTAAATGCAGACCTCCAGCAGATTCAATTCAGAGATTCCAATTCAAAAAAGGTCTGGGATGTGCTGATGAATTGATTTTAACAAGTATGCGACATGAACTTGATATAGGTAATCAAGAGACTCACTTAATGAAAACTTGCATAAAGGTATTGGAATTAAAAATGTTAATACCTCGAGAAACACATTCATTCATTCATTCATTCATTCATTCATTCATTCATTCATTCATCTAATAGTTATTTGAGCTCATTTTAGTTCCAGACAATAAACTAGATGTTGATGAGATGATGCATACTCTCAAATTCATAATTTAGTCATTTGTCATAGAAATAATAGGGCAAAGCCTATATCCTATGACTGGGTCGCAGAGGTCACTTTGGAAGAAATACAGGAACATATAGAGCCATTCACTTAATAAACTGCCTCAGCTTAAAGTCAGCTTTGAAATTAGTCACAGCATTTTTCATCATGAGACACTGACTTGGGAATCAGACAGACCTGGTTTGAACCTCAATCTTTCCCATCCTAACATACTACAAAACCTTATGGGCATCTGCCACTTGGATACAGTAACAGCTCATCCTGCAAGCTTAAATTATTTGAAGCATATAAAATGTTGGATAGAGTGCCAGGTGCAGAGTAGGTACTCAACAATGTCAACTCCCTTGTAATTTTCCACTCTACTTTCCACTTGGAGCAAGTAATTCTCTTTGTAGCCTGACTGGTAGTATACTGAGGTGGTCAAAAACACCCACTATCGGGGTGCTGGGGTGGCTCAGTGGGTTGAGTGCCCGGCTCATGATTTTGCCTCTGGTTATGATCTTGGGGGGGGGGTTGGGATCGAGCCCCATGTAAGGCTCCATGCTCAGCGGGGCATCTGCTTGGGATTCTCTCTCTCCCTCTTTCATTCCCCACCACTCGTGCCCTCCCTCCCTCTCTCTCTCTAGAATAAGTGGATAAATCTTTAAAAAAAATGTCAGGACTCATTATTACATGTATTCTTTGACTCAGGGAGAGAAATTAGGGTGTGTGTTTGTGTGTGTGTGTGTGTGTGTGTGTGTGTAAAAGCACAAACTCACAAAGACAATTGATACTTCAGTACATCTCTGAAACTCGGAGTCCTGCAGAGCGAGACCTGGGGCATGGTGAAAAGCAGAACTCAGTCTTTAGGATCCAAGTTCAAGATACAGCATTAAAGGGTCATTCTTCACTTTGCAATGAGTGGCCTCTCCCTTTTGCCTTCATAGAGGCAGTCATTCATTTTGGAGATCCAGAGCTAGACTGATGATTTCATCTTTGTTATTAGGCTAAATGCTGCTAAGAATGTAACTGAAAGACAGAATTTCGGGCCAAAGAAGGTTACAGCCCAATCCTTTCATATTTAAGTGGGAAGTTTGAACAAGGATAGCATTTTCTGACTGCATTCCAGGGTTGGATAAAAGCTGTTGAAATAGGAAATGACGTGGAAATTTGTAGTGAGCAGCCAGAAAAGGAAAACCAGACTGTATTACTGTACCTGAGAGGGAACGTGTGTGGGGTGGGTTGGCCTCACATCACTTTCCTGGGCCCTGGCCTCCTCCAGGAGGGAGCTGGTAGCCACAGGTATATTCTGTGAAGATGGAAGGCAGGATGCACAGCCCGTGCTCTGTACATGGTCCTGAACTCAAGGCTTGAGAGAATGTGGGACCAAACCCTGTGCCTGGGGCAGAAGGATTGCTCCCCCTTGTCATACACCTAGACACGTGCTCCTAACACAGACTCAGGTTTTGGCGGAGGCCACCTGCTGCTTGGGAGGTGTTTGGCTCTGGAACCAGGGGGCCAGGGTGGGCCTCAGATGAGAGAAGCAGGGATGTGGGTTGCTTCGGGCTGGCTCCAGCCTCAACACGGAGGCCAGCTGAAGAAACTTTGCAGTTTCCATCCAGGTCAGTTGAGTCCAGTATGAGACATACTAGATCACAGGATCAGTCTTACCAAGGGAGGAAAGGAGACAGAAATTCCAAGCCATATTCAGGAGAAAAGACTAGTTACATACAGATTGTGTAAAGAAGATACATGCTCTCTCCTAGTGGAAAGAGTCTGGAATTTCCAGTCAGGTAAGGACTCCTGTCCTGCAAATTACTGTGGCCTGGGGTGAGCCACCTACCTTATCTGAGCTTCATAGAGTTTCCTCCTCTGAAAAGTGGTGACTCCTGATTCCTCCCTTACAAGTTCCCCTGGATGGAATAGTCAGTGCAAATTCAGCATGAAGGAGCCTGGCATGTGAATGAGTGTGTGCTTGGAGGACACGTCTCATTAAAGTGGATAGTATAATAGTACTTGGGTCCTTTTTTCTATTCTGTTTTTCCCACATCGCTAACAACATTAAGTTATGGGAATGAAGTGAACATCAGAAGGGGGTTCGAGAAGGTGGGCGGCTGGAAGGTCTAAGTAGCGAGCAAGAGGAACGAAGCAAATGTTTTTAAACTTGCGACTTCTTACAGCTTCACCACTTGGAGCCAGAGTTGTGTTTTGCTCATGTTTGTCTCCTGTGTAGTTGGCACAGAGCTGCCCACACTTAGTAGAGAGTGGGTAGATGCTAACCGAGTTACAGAACCAACGAACAAGTGAGTCTTACTGAATATGTCCTTCTGGTTACTAATACTTGGGCTCCGTCGCATTTCCTGTCATGTGAACAGAAGTGAAATGAATCATCGTTCAGTGTTGGCAGATGTGAAAGATGAAGACTTGATTTCTCTTTCTTCTGTCTTGTTGTTGGTGTATAGGAATGCCACTGACTTCTGTGCATTGATTTTATATCCTGCCACTTTGCTGAATTCCTGTATGAGTTCTAGCAGTTTTGGGGTGGAGTCTTTGGGGTTTTCCACATGAAGTATCATATCATCTGCAAAGAGTGAG
>NW_028059309.1:0-397 GCF_054177405.1 Leptonychotes weddellii
GGCGCCTGGGTGGCTCAGTTGGTTAAGCGACTGCCTTCGGCTCAGGTCATGATCCTGGAGTCCCGGGATCGAGTCCCGCATCGGGCTCCCTGCTCGGCAGGGAGTCTGCTTCTCCCTCTGACCCTCCCCCCTCTCATGTACTCGCTCTCTCTCATTCTCTCTCTCTCAAATAAATAAATAAAATCTTAAAAAAAAAAAAAAAAAAAAAAAATAAAAATAAAATGTCAGATGTAAATTCCAGAACTGGAAAATATACTATAATTGAAGTTATTAACTCAGTAGGTGCATTTGGCAGCCATTAGACACAGCCAAAGAAGGGATTAGTAAACTGAAAACTAGATTAGAAGAAAATATAAAGTACAGATGAAAAATATAGAAAAGAGTTAGTAGACATATG
>NW_028059310.1:0-397 GCF_054177405.1 Leptonychotes weddellii
TGGGTGGCTCAGTTGGTTAAGCGACTGCCTTCGGCTCAGGTCATGATCCTGGAGTCCCTGGATCGAGTCCCGCATCGGGCTTCCTGCTCGGCAGGGAGTCTGCTTCTCCCTCTCCCACTCCCCCTGCTTGTGTTCCCTCTCTCGCTGTGTCTTTCTCTGTCAAATAAATAAATAAAATCTTTAAAAAAAAAAAAAAAGAGAAAAAAATGGAAATAATGTGTATGAAAGTGCTATGTGAAGTGCTTTTTTTCTTATTTGTGAAATAAAGTGTTTTACTTACTATTTGTGTGGTTTTTATTACAGACAGGGGTGAACTATGTACTAATAAGTTAATCATCAGACAGCCCGTTTCCCAGAGTAGATGGTAAAATCCCGAGGCAGAGACTGAAGGTATATG
>NW_028059311.1:0-397 GCF_054177405.1 Leptonychotes weddellii
GACGATGGACTCTGAAAAACAAACTGAGGGTTCTAGAGGGGAGGGGGGTGGGAGGATGGGTTGGCCTGGTGGTGGGTATTGAGGAGGGCACGTTCTGCATGGAGCACTGGGTGTTATGCACAAACAATGAATCGTGGAACACTTCATCTAGAACTAATGATGTAATGTATGGGGATTAACATAAGAATAAAAAAAAATATATATGAGTTCACAATCGACAACAAGAAATCATGAACCAGAACCAGCTGAAAAAACAGCAGACTGAAACCCAAAAACATGGTAGATAAAGGGATTATTGAACACAGAATATAAAGTAAGCTTAATATGTTTTTAAAAAGTAAAGGCAAGTCAAGTAAGGAACAAGCATAACTAAAAAGGGTGAAGCAGATTTGAAAAA
>NW_028059312.1:0-397 GCF_054177405.1 Leptonychotes weddellii
CTACAACTATTTACTACCTAGGATTAACTTCCATATGGGAGGGGAAACTTGGGTAATGGTGCCCCGAAAATACACTAATTCTTATTTAATTTAGGAGTACTGATCTCTGCTCTGTTTCCATTCAAATCCTTCTTTTCATGTACTCCTTTGTGTCCATCTCTCTCCATCTCTCTCTCCCTCTCTCTCTCTCTCTGTCATACACACACACACCCCTATCTACTCTTTGCACCAAAATGCATATTTAATGCCTACTCTCTGGATCACAAAGTCTCTGCTAGAACCCAGCTCTGGGTGCCAACAACCCTGGCATAACTGCCATTTCCTCCTCTCTTTTCCCAAATTCTATTCGGAAGCCCCATACACAACTATAGCAGTGTGGCAGAGAAAGCCGTTCGTT
>NW_028059313.1:0-397 GCF_054177405.1 Leptonychotes weddellii
GGCTCAGTCGTTAAGCGTCTGCCTTCGGCTCAGGTCATGATCCCAGGGTCCTGGGATCGAGCCCCGCATCGGGCTCCCTGCTCAGCGGGGAGCCTGCTTCTCCCTCTCCCACTCCCCCTGCTTGTGTTCCCTCTCTCGCTGTGTCTCTCTCTGTCAAATAAATAAATAAAATCTTTAAAAAAAAAAAAAAAAAAAAAAAAGATGTCATTTGCTATTTTGACATTTTCATTGGTGGTGCTAAAGTAGTCGTAGGTAAAACTGCTGAGGCTTAGCATGAACCAAACTAGGGGTGCCAGATAGTGCTGGTTTATATTATAGTCTTCACTACCACGCTGATAAAGAAAATGGCAATTTTACCTAAGATTATTCTTGAGGAAGAAGTAAAAATCATTACCTT
>NW_028059314.1:0-397 GCF_054177405.1 Leptonychotes weddellii
ATAAAAATGTGGGTAAGTACAGTTAACTGTCCTTCTCCAGTTTTCTAAATTATGGTTGAGACAAAAATTAGAATACTGTCTGATGTAGTATGTAGAAGAAATAGCTAAGCAATATAAAGGGAGATAAGGTTTCTCTAGTTCATTTGAACTGGAAAAATGACGACACCAGTAAACTATAATTATATAACTATGCAATTACAGGAGCGTCTGGGTGGCTTGGTCAGTTAAACATCTGCCTTCAGCTCAGGTCGTGATCCCATGATCCTGGGATCGAGCCCTGCATCGGGCTCCCTGCTCAGCGGGGAGTCAGTTTCTCCCTCTCCCTCTGCCCCTCCCCTGGCTTATGCCCTCTCTCTCTCAAATAAATAAATAAAATCTGAAATCTTGCCATTTACAA
>NW_028059315.1:0-397 GCF_054177405.1 Leptonychotes weddellii
GGCGCCTGGGTGGCTCAGTCGTTAAGCGTCTGCCTTCGGCTCAGGTCATGATCCCAGGGTCCTGGGATCGAGTCCCACATCGGGCTCCCTGCTCAGCGGGAAGCCTGCTTCTCCCTCTCCCACTCCCCCTGCTTGTGTTCCTGTTCTCGCTGTCTCTCTCTGTCATATAAATAAATAAAATCTTTAAAAAAAAAAAAAATAAATAAACTTTTATTCCTTTATTGATGGTACAACTATTAAGGAGACCTAGCAGATTCCCCAGATGGTCTGTTTTCCCCATGTCTTATCAAATCAACTGTTAAATCTTGTTGGTTTTATCTGCTATACACTTCTTGAAACTGTCCCCTTCTCTCCATCCCATTACCACAGATCTATTAAGTCAGCCTTTTATGATCTT
>NW_028059316.1:0-397 GCF_054177405.1 Leptonychotes weddellii
TTTTTTTTTTTAAAGATTTTATTTATTTATTCGACAGAGACAGAGACAGCGAGAGCAGGAACACAGCAGGGAGAGTGGGAGGGCGAGAAGCAGGCTTCCTGCTGAGCAGGGAGCCCGATGTGGGACTCGATCCCAGGACCCTGGGATCATGACCTGAGCCGAAGGCAGACGCTTAACGACTGAGCCACCCAGGCACCCCATGCATTTCACCTTTATAAGAACCTAGTGAGATGGGTATTACTCCAATTAACTGGTGAGGAAACTGAGGCACAGAAGTTAAGCAACTTTTTTAAGGCCACATGATCAGTTAAGTAGTGGAAATGGGCTATTCAAATGCAGGTTGATATGAATTCTAGAGTCTATGTTCTATGTTATACCACTTCCAGACCTCCTTCAC
>NW_028059317.1:0-397 GCF_054177405.1 Leptonychotes weddellii
CTGCATAATATTCCATTGTATATATATATACCACCTCTTCTTTATCCATTCATCTGTTGATGGACATCTTGGCTCTATCCATAGTTTGGCTATTGTGGGAGGAGAGTCCATCTCTTGATGGGACAAATGACATAGTCACACAGCAAAGGCACACACACAATGGATGGGAGGACACGTGGCCATATTTTATCATCTCCCCCCACTGAGGAAGCCCTGTGCAGGCCAGTGGGAAGAGACTGTGTGTTCCATGTGGAGAGAGAGGTTCAAGGGTGAGTCTACAACCCCCAAGGGGCTTATTCAGTCCCAAGGGACACCGCTGTGTCCCCAAGAAGAAAGCAGGCACCTGCTCTCTGTCCATGGCGGCCACAGAGCTCCCTGGCATCAGGGAGCAGGGCTC
>NW_028059318.1:0-397 GCF_054177405.1 Leptonychotes weddellii
TACAGACTTCAAGATAAATCTGCTGAATGTAGTCAAGGAAATAGAAGATAAGGTTTGAGGGCGCCTGGGTGGCTCAGTCGTTAAGCGTCTGCCTTCGGCTCAGGTCATGATCCCAGGGTCCTGGGATCGAGTCCCACATCGGGCTCCCTCCTCGGGGGGAAGCCTGCTTCTCCCTCTCCCCCTCCCACTGCTTGTGTTCTGCTCTCGCTATCTCTGTCTCTGTCAAATAAATAAATAAAATCTTTAAAAAAAAAAAAAAGAAGATAAGGTTTGAAACCAAATGGAAGTGCTCGAAGTAAGAACTCTAGTGGCTGAAATTAAGAACTGAATGGACAGGTTTCACAGCAGATTGGACCCAGCTGAAGAGAGAATTCGTTTAGTGAAAGAACAAAAGAAA
>NW_028059319.1:0-8487 GCF_054177405.1 Leptonychotes weddellii
AGGGTGGGGGGAGGGTTAGGAGCAGGAGTGATAGCAGAGGGTTTGGCTTTATCCAGAGCTTTTTCTTTTCTTTTTTTTTTTTTTAAAGGGAAGAGCTTCATTTTTTTTTTTTAGATTTTATTTATTTGACAGAGAGGACACAAGCAGAGGGAGAGAGAGGGAGAAGCAGGCTCCCTGCTGAGCAAGGAGCCCGATGTGGGACTCGATCCCAGGACCTTGGGATCATGACCCAGGCCGAAGGCAGCCGCTTAACCGACTGAGCCACCCAGGCGTCCCCAGAGCCTTTTCTTTTTAAAAGGAAAGCATCTGACTACTCCAACTAGTTGTAATTTTAAAATCTCTGTGGCAAGACAGCACCAAAGGGTCTTGTTACCTGAAATGGGTATGTGTGTGTTGGGAAGTGGGTTTGCTGGAAGGGTGAAAATGAACCAACCATTCAATTAATTATCCTGCCACAGATGTTTCTATTTAATTTATCTTATACCCCATCCCCCACCAAAAAAAATGAAATCATGAGGATCTAGTTTATAGTAGTGCAGCTGGTTCCTCGAATGCCAAGTTCTGGAGCGCAGAGTGCTCAGGGCTCCCTGGTCTAGCGCATGGAGGGCAGCCCCGGAGGAAGGTCTTGCCCTCGTGCATCAGCATCACCTGGGAGCTGGTCAGAGATGCAGAATCTCAAGCCCCACTGAATCTTAAGCTGCATTTTAACAACATCCCAGGTGATTTGAGTGCAATTTGAGAAGCACCACTCTGGGGGAGGGGCTGGGGGTGTTGTCATTGGAGGAGGGTGCCTTTGGGCTTTGGGGACACCTGGAGGAGTGCCTTTGGGTTAGCAGGGTTCAGCCTCCCTGATGTTCGCAGATGCCTTTCTAATTATAGCACCACGCTGCGTGTAAGACAGGCTCACCTGCTGGGCAACAATGCTGCTCATCTGGAAGGAAGCCCCAGGTCTGCTCATTATTCAAACCTCTGTTCTGTTTCATGGTTTCTGCCTGACATTGTGTAACCCTGGACTCGCAAGGCTCAAGTGTGGCATAAGTCACCGGGGCTGATGAATTTCCAACTCTGGTGACGCTTTAATTGGAGGCGACGCTCCTCTTTTGTTAGCAAGGTGACTATCTCCTGTCTAAACCTTCCCCTCAAAGACTTCGAGGGAAAATGAGGCTGATCTCATAGTAATGGCAGCTTTGCTGGCTTCTCCAAATAAATCAATGTCTTGAGCAAGCCCACAGCATACCAATTACCCAAGGCCCTAGGGATGTTGGGGTCAATTTTTTTCTTTCCCCCCCAAATAAATATTCCTCTGGCTTTTAGTTGCAACTGCTTTTCTATACGGCAAGCATTTTCTATACAGGAAGCATTCTCACTGCAACCCTGTGGGGATGGAGGGTTGTTCCTATTACCATTTTCCGGAGGGGAAGTCAGAGTCAGAGAGGTAAAGCAACTTTCTCCAGGTCACACAGCAAACTAAGTGACAGAGTGGGAACCAGAACCCAGGTCTGCGTGACTCCAAAGCTAAAGCTCTCTGTTCACCTGGGCTATACCTGGACTTTCAGAGACAGAATTTCTACCCTTGGTCCAGGCTTTTGTTTTGTTTTCTGTCAGGTAAAGAAGAAAAGCTAGAATGTTCTTCTGGATGATCTTCGTCATTCTTCTTCTCCCAGGCAGGAACCTCCAGGGGATCACCTTGTTTCTCACCTTCTCCTCATGAATGACTTGCCCCTGAGAAGTGATTCTTCTGCTCCTCAGTTTCTTGCCGGGAGTTGAGCCGGGGGAAGCTTGCCCACAAGGGATAGTGGCCAGTGGAGTCCATGGACATCCCGGCCCTGTCCTGACTAAGGCCCTCCCAGGGACAGGATTACCCTGGGTGCTGCTCCTTTGACACCAGGAGAGAGGCTGGGGCATTTCTTTGACAGCTCTGGCCTTGGGAGGGCAACAGATCTGGGTTCAAGGACTGCTTACCCAGAGCGCCATGATGACTTTCATGAGCTCTAGGCACTTTTGCCTTTTTGGGTCCCTTTCTCCATCAAAAAGAAAAATCTAAAAATATATCCACTACTACGTTGATATAAAGATGAATATATTACTGTTATACTTTAAAACATTTTCTTTATCCCGAAAGCTATTTTTTCCTACTGATTTTTAACTGAAATTAAAATATCTTCATGGGCCCCCTGAAAAGTACTGTGGTCCCTGAGCACGGTGCCCACTGGGGGAAGCAGTGGCTTCCCATTCTTCCTGCCTGGGAGAAGCAGGAGAAGAATGACGAAGATCATCCAGAAGAACATTCTAGCTTTTCTTCTTTACCTGACAGAAAACAAAACAAAAGCCTGGACCAAGGGTGGCTCTAGTGGATAAGTCGGCCTCGGGCTTACTGGGTTTGTGGTGACCTTGAGCAAGTTGTTTGACTTTCCTGAGTCTCGGTTTCCTCATCCGTAAAATGGGTGTAGCAACAGTGTCTGCTTTAATTCATAACAAGTAGCTTGCGTAGAGGCTGCCCTATGGCCCCTGGTGTCTGGTTGGTGCTCAGAGGCGCTTGCTGTTCCTGCCCTCTGCTGTGGGGCTTGCTGTGGGGGGGCGCTGAGTCACAACCCTGGGGAGTGGGCTGCTTTTCAGGCATTCCCTGAAAGGCTACCACGTGTAAGGGTTTATGCGGTCCACCCTGCTTCCCGCTCCCGCATCACAAAATATTAGAGCCAGGAGGGTCGGCAGAGCCTGCCCTCTGCCCAGCCCCAGGAAGAGGCTGGATCTGTCCGGGCAGGGCTGGGATGAGAACCCAGGCTTGGACCCCAGCCCAGAGGCATTGGGCCCCACCCGAGGCTGTCTGTTCAGGGTGCCACCCTCAGAGACACAATTACCAGCACATCTTCTTGGCAGAGACATAGACAAGACCTTGCCGCAAACCTCCCTCCTGCCGCCATGATGCCTCCTTGGCCATCCTCCCCCCTCCCCCACTCACTCCATTTCCTCGCGGCCATGTCTGCACGTGGGCTGCCTCGTGCTGTGCCCAGCGAGGGCCTGGCCTTGAAAGATGGTGCAGCCCTGAGCCAGGTCCTGACTCTACCACCGAGTCGCTGGGCAGGTTGCTTCATGTCAGCTTCCTCCCCTGGGACGGGGACATAACCATACTTCCTACCTCACCGGGCAGCTGCAAAAGTGACCTGAAATGACGCAGGTAAAGCCCTTGCTCAGTGACGGGCACAGGTGGGGGCTCCATCGTGAGGACGAAGGTAACAGGAGGAGGGAGGGACACAGAACTGCTTTCTCCGCCATTCTCCTTAAAAGGCTACTCCCGGGAAAGGCCCTGAAGGGGTCCACGGGCAAAGTGGTAGGCCCTACAACTTGCCAGGAGTGTGACATCGAGCAAGTACTTCACCTTTCTGTGCCTCAGTTTCCTACCTCGAAAATGAAATATTTCTAGAACTTACTTTGCGGGCCTATCAGGAGGGGATAAGTGAGTTAACGCGTCTGAGATGCTTACGTTGCTATCTGGTATGTAGCGAGTGCTCAGTAGATGTTAGGTATTTTGTTGTTGTTGTCGGTACACAAGCCACAGAAGACAGAATGGCTTTCGCCTTCAGGATGGAACTTTCTAGAACTTATGTGGGGTTCCAGAAATGACAGTTCTCGGTTTCTTCCGCTCCAAAGTATGAGAGACCCGTTCTCTGCCCACAGGAGGGTTTATAGCTCAGGGAATGGAGGGGAGTTTCTGACCACCCATGGCCTCATCGTTGCTAAGATCCTCAGCCTCCAAAAACGGCCACGTTACCAGGGAGGCTGCTGACACGAACATTCCAGGGAGGTGTTGTACAGGCAGTGGGAGGCTCTGGAGAGGCGGGCTCGAGGCACTTCGAGGGGAAGGAGGGAGGAAGGGGAGAGAGAACAGGTGTCGAGTGTCTCCTCGCTGTCAGGCATGGAGCGGCCTGTGGCTCGGCTCCGGGTTTGTGGCTATGGCCCCGGGTGAGGCGAGCGGCCGGGCACCGTCCGTGGGGTCCTTGGCTCTCGGGCTTTAGCAGCTGCCGCCCCGTCGCTGCGGGTAGCGCGCTCCGGCGCAGAGCCAGCTGGCCCCCGAGCTGTGGCCTGCGGTCACTGCCCGCGGGAAGCTCCCCAAGCGCACCAAAGTGCGCCCCGAGCGCGCGGACACCGCCCTGCCGCCTGCCACCGGCGCTTCTCGGTTCCGCTTCCTTTCCGCTTTTCCCTGCTTCCGTCTGCTGTGGGCCCTGAACCAGAGACAACGCGGCGTGTGCTCTCTGCACGGTGCTTTCCCGAGACACTGTTGCTACCCCAAGTCCTTACTGGCTGCCGCCATCAAATATTCATACCTGACTGAGCGCGTGAGCTCCAGAGCCTTCCAGACGCGGGGTCTGGTTTCACAGCCCGGAGGCGGCGGCTGTGGGCAGCAAGCCCCGGGGCCCGGCGCCTCAGTGGGCCGCTGTGAGGAGCGGCCCCCGCCGCGCTCCCTGGCTCAGCAGCTGCGTTCTGGAAATCTGAGGTCAAGGAGCATGACGACGACCGTGGGAGGTATGTACCCTGGTGAACGGAGCAAGGTAAAGAATCTGACTTCTGGAATCTGAGCTGAACTGTGCTAGCTGTCTAAGCAGCTGTCGGCAAAACAGGTTGCTTCCTGTATAACGACCCAATCAAAGCGCGTGTGCACACACACACACACACAGAGGCGGAGGTCAGAGGCAATTTTCTTACACATCTTCCTTTCCCCTGTACCAAGACTTCTTAATGTGGGGTCTGTGAGCTTCCCTCCAGAAATTTGATGCAAAATAACTGCATAGGTTTTTGTTTTTGTTTTTTTTCTTGGAGAGAGGAGCCTTCTTTTTCATCAGATTCTCAAATGGGTTGCTGGTTCCTACCCCAAATTTTAAAACGCTAGCAGTTCCACCTCTAGGAATACCTATGACTCCTTGTGGGAGCGAAGATCCAGTACAAGGACATTCCCTTCGGAAGCACTGTTTGTGGTTGTAAAAGACTAGAAGTAACTCCATCACCCATCAGTAGAGACTGGTTAAATCAGTTGGGTCCGTTCGCCCTTTGGGAGATACACAGCCCTAGGGGGGGCCAGTCTCTGTGGGATGTGGAAGACTCCAGAAGGGTTAAGTGAGAAAAGCAAAGTCTGTGTGTGGTTTTTTTTTCTTTCTTTCCCGCACACAGAGCGAAACGTGTGCTGTGCTGACATTTGTGGGAGAGAGGGGCATTTCTTCGTGTGAGCTTGTTCATCGGAACTATCCCGGGCAGGGACCCCCCAGCCTGGTTGCAGTGATGGTCTCAGAGGAGGCCGATGCGGGGGGACAGAGGCCAGGGGTGAGGGGGACTCTTACTTTTCACCGGAGTTCGTGCCGTCTGAACCTGTGTGGCAGTTATTAAAGCAGTCCAACGAGAATACAACCCCACTGTTGGGCAATGTGCCAACTTGGCCTTCAAACGAACCTGAGCAGAGAGAGGCGGGTGAACGGCGGACTCCAGGCCGGACAAGGGGCGGCTCATTTGGGTGGGCAGCTACTGTTGCTCTAAATTAAGCAGGTGGCCGAGGTCAAAGCCTGACTCACAGCGGGCTCCGCGGCGGCCGAGGGAGCTAAGCGGAGTGGCGTCCTCCCCGCACCGCCTTTAACAGCCTGTTGCACACAAGCTCGTATCCTGGTCTTAATCACAGCATCTAGGCTTCCATGGCCGGGGCTCAAAGCGGGTGCACAAACCCCACTTCCCCTCCTCGGAGCCCTTCGAGGCTGGCAGGCCACAGGACAGGCGCTCGGCATCTGCCAGGGAAGGATAGACAGGAAGGAGGGGACCGCCTTGGGATTCTTGAGGACTGACAGTGGCATCTTTGCCCCGCCTCCCTCAGGTGGAAAGTCCCCGGGAGGTCATCTGTGGGGGAGCAGTCTGGGATGGCCACGGGGCCAGCCCCGGGCAGCCGTCAACCTGCCAGGCAGGCCGGGCTGGGGTGGACTGTGCTGTAGGCCACATTCCTCAGCCATGAGGTGCCCTGTTGACAGGGCCGGAGCCCCGGCTACTGACAGCCATCCGTCCTTCACAGGGTGGGTTCCGACTAGTGCCAGTGACAGCTGAGCAGGCTTCAGATGCGGGCTATTTGCCTGAGGCTGAGCGAGGGCCTGGTCAAGAGGCGTCACGTGGGGCAGGCCTGGCCTCCCCGTAGGCTTCAGTTTACTCTTGGGGCCTCAGTTGTGATCCAGGCAAAGGGCGATACGGCCACTCTGAGATCTTGTTGTGACGCGAAACCCCCGATTTTACCAGTGAGTCTCTGGCCAGGCTCTTGTTGGATGAGACGAGCCATCAGGCCTGCGATCTGTCCACCCACAGCCACTATGCCCCTGGCTGCAGATCCTGCCTCAGGGCCCCCATGGCTGCAGGGAGGCTCACTGGACCCGCAGAGAGGCTCGTCATGTGCCCACGGTATTCAGCCACAAGGTTGGCCCGGAAACAGGATGACCCCCCCCTCCCCATCGCAGTTCACACAGGATGGAGGGATTTCCCAGGATGCTAAAGCCAGGACAGTCCGCAGCAGTCCCGGATGGCTGGTCGCCCTCCCTGGAAGCCTGCCACCAGAGGGATATGCTCTCCTCTGGCAGGGGAATATGCCAGAACCATGCATCCTTTCAAGGGCAAGGACCGTGCATTTCTTCTTCTTCTTTTCCTATCATAATTAGAGACTTTACAGAAGGGCTGCAAGAATAATCCAAATAAATCTGAGGTATCCTCCACCTAGATCCCATGATCCCATGGGTGTTAACACTTGACATTTGCTTTATCCTTTTCTCTCTCGTTCTCGGAAATTTAAGAGAAAGTTGCCAACATAACACCTGTTTATCTCTAAATACTTCAGTGTATAGTTCCTAAAAACAAGAAATTCTCTTTTATAACCACTGTATGTTGATCACAACCAGCCAATTAATGCTGAGACAATACTACAAGTCTAATCTACAGCCTGTATTGGGGTTTTGTCAATTGTCCCAATAATGCCCTTTATGGCCAAGGGAAATCAAGCTCGCGTGTGCCCTTCAGTGGCCAGGTCCCTTGAGTCTCCTTTCGATCCCTAATAATTCCAGAGTTTTTCTTTGTATTTCATGACATTGACATTTTTGAAGAGGATAAGCCAGTTATTTTGTAGAATGAAGGATCCTCTAGCAGTGCTTGGCACATAATTGGCCCTGTATAAGTGCTACCATGTATTGAGCACCTACTGTGTACCAGGCTCATCACATACATGATCTCATTCATCTCTTCAACAACCCTTTGAAAGACTATCCCCATTTGGAGCAAAAGGAAACAGGCTCAGGGAGGTTTAGGGGCTCGCCTGAGGTCATTCAGCTGGTGAGGGGTGGATCCGCATTTTAACCCCAGAGCCCATGTTTCTAACCACTGGGCTATCGTACTCTGGGGGAATTTTCTCTGTTTTTTATTTGCTGATGTTGTTTTTGTTTAACTTCTGGAGCAATGAAGTCAGCAAGTTATTGTCAAGATCCTCAGCCATCCCCTATCTAGAGCCCTCCCCCACGCATCTACAGAGATAGGAAGGCTGACCCTTGAACTTCCCCCACGTCCCCCAGGCCTACAAGACACAAGGGAGCAATTAGCTTTCAGAGCCTTGGAGAGATTGCAGACAGAGGAGTGCAGAGGATTCCAGGGTGAAAGTTCACCTTTGAGTCTAAACAAGTCCTGATCCAAGTCCTCCTGCCCAGCTGGAGGAGGGCCAGAACTAAGGAACCCTCCCTGGCCGGGTCTACGTGTCTGTGGCTAGAGCTAGAGCAGTAGGGGGACACCTGGCTCCCCTTCCTGCCGCTGCCTCTGCCCAGAGCTGCAACCTCTCAGGGGCTCTGGTCACTCTCCTCCGGTAAGTCCTCCCGGCTCGAGGCCCAGCAGCCCCGGGCATCCCGGACCTCCTCCTTTACCCTCCTTTACCCTGTCCCAGTCCCTGCCTCCTCTACCCACTGCCCCTCACAGAGCGGCTCTCCTCACAGGCAGCACCTGGTAGGTGTTTGATCCTCATGGACAAATGAATGAGTAAAACGGGGCAGCATGCCCTGGGGCCTACCTTTTGCTTGTCACCGTGACAAGTAACCTTTAAACTCTTACCAGACTCTCCGTGGTCTCCTCTCCCCGCTGGTTGGCCACGAGGTCTGGTCTGTACTGCTTTTGAGAAAACAGCCTCCTTTCTGTCCATTTCTGCCCTTGTTTGCAGCCAGGAGGCCCCTCGTGGCTCATACACTCCTCACCTCCCCAGGATTTCCCCAGCAGCTTCGGCTCAGGCCTTGGCCTCACAGGTCACTCCCGGGCCCTCCCCACTGCCAGTCTGGTCTTTTCCCAGGCTTTCTTCGGATGATCTGTCTGGGGCTTTATTTCTCTGCTGAATTCATTCATTTATTCATTTGACAAATAGCCATTGAGCACCTGCACAGGAAGCACTGGGGTCAGCAGGGAACAAGACAAAGTCCTTACCTTGAAGGGAAAAAGACAATTAAG
>NW_028059320.1:0-397 GCF_054177405.1 Leptonychotes weddellii
GAGAGAGAAAGCGAGAGAGAGTTAGTGCACCAGCCGGATGAGGGGCAGGGGGAGAGGGAGAAGCAGACTCCTCGCTGAGCAGGGAGCCTGATGCGAGACTCTTTCCCAGGACCCCAGGATCATGACCTGAGGTGAAGACAGACGCTTAATAGACTGAGCCACCCAGCTGCCCTAAAGTGTAGATGCTCTAAAAGATAGCTTATATTAATAAAAAAAATCTTGTAAAAATAGTATAGCAGTATGTAAGCAATGACAAATATGGACATGATGACAAGTTAGGACATAGGAAGGATTGGTTAATTTTGAGGGTGGGAAGCTGAGGAAAGCCATCTGTGCAGAAAGGAAGAACAGAGAATTATGTCAAACAAGGAAAAGTCATTCAACAACTACCACTCCA
>NW_028059321.1:0-397 GCF_054177405.1 Leptonychotes weddellii
GGTGGCTCAGTTGGTTAAGCGACTGCCTTCGGCTCAGGTCATGATCCTGGAGTCCCTGGATCGAGTCCCGCATCGGGCTCCCTGCTCGGCAAGGAGCTTGCTTCTCTCTCTGACCCTCCCCCCTCTCATGTGCTCTCTCTCTCTCATTCTCTGTCTCAAATAAATAAATAAAATCTTTAAAAAAAAAAAAAAAAAAAAAAAATGATTTCATAGTTTAAAAATAAATTTTCACTTAGGAAAGAATAATAACAAATCCTGAAAGAAACAAAAGTTAAAGATAAAATTTAGGAATAAAAGTCAAAAGATTCCAAAGGTTTCATATAATTTTTATAGTTTATAGATGTAAGAGAATTCAATGCAAGGCTCTTCTGAAATTAGAAAGGCAAAATGTCATGTA
>NW_028059322.1:0-397 GCF_054177405.1 Leptonychotes weddellii
TCATATAAGAATTACTATGTGATAATACATTTTATTTATTTTTTAAAGACTTATTTATTTATTTTAGAGAGAAGGGGGAAGGAGCAGTGGGAGAGAAAGAGTCCCAAGCAGACTCCCTGCCAAGTGCAGAGGCCGATGCGGGGCTTGAACTCACAACCCTGAGATCATGACCTGAGCTGAAATCGAGTTAGATGCTTAAACTGACTGAACCACCCAGGCACCCCTGTGATAATACATTTTAAAATGCCAACACTGGTGGGACGCCTGGGTGGCTCAGTCGGTGAAGCGTCTGCCCACAGCTCAGGTCATGATCTCAGGGTCCTGGGATCGAGCTCCACGTTGGGCTCTCTGCTCAGCTGGGAGTCTGCTTCTCCTTCTCACTCTCCCTCTGTGATTT
>NW_028059323.1:0-397 GCF_054177405.1 Leptonychotes weddellii
TTTTTTTTTTTTAAAGATTTTATTTATTTTTTGAGAGAGAGAGAATGAGAGACAGAGAGCACGAGAGGGAAGAGGGTCAGAAGGAGAAGCAGACTCCCCGCCGAGCAGGGAGCCCGATGTGGGACTCGATCCCGGGACTCCAGGATCATGACCTGAGCTGAAGGCAGTCGCTCAACCAACTGAGCCACCCAGGCGCCCCACAATGAAACCTTCTTAATATCATTTGACCCAGGCAAAAGGTTCAAATGTCCCCTCCTGTCAACAGTTATGACAGTGCGGCTGCTTTGTGATCCATTACAGAAATCAAAGGAGCCCCTTCAAATCAAAAGTGTCTTGAGAATTCTAAAAACCAGTACCAAAAGAATACAAGAAATCAATAACTAGTACTTCGGTCATC
>NW_028059324.1:0-397 GCF_054177405.1 Leptonychotes weddellii
TTTTTTTTTTAAGATTTTATTTATTTATTTGACAGAGAAAGACACAGCGAGAGAGGGAACACAAGCAGGGGGAGTGGGAGAGGGAGAAGCAGACTCCCTGCCGAGCAGGGAGCCCGATGCGGGACTCGATCCAGGGACTCCAGGATCATGACCTGAGCTGAAGGCAGTCGCTTAACCAACTGAGCCACCCAGGCGCCCAACCCTCTAAAAATTTTTGGAATAAGACAAAACCGTGTTCTCATGAAAGGACAAATGGGAAAGAATTCCCCCCAAAATTGGAAAGAATAATTGTGTTAGCATTTATTTTTGCATTACAAAATTACTCCTAAATTTAGAATCTTAAAACAACAAACTTTTTATTATTTTGGCTTCTGTGAATCAGAAATCCAAGATTGGT
>NW_028059325.1:0-397 GCF_054177405.1 Leptonychotes weddellii
TTCCCTTAAAGAGCAAAAAAAAAATTGTATTTTTGAAGCCAAAGAATTGAAGCAATTAAATGATAATCTATGACAAATAAAGTCAAGGATTTTTCTCAAAATCTTCTTATTTAAATATTCCACCATTCAGGCACTAAGTTAGCTTCATACCAATATGCCTGTTATTATGTTTCTAGGAGGTGGAAAATTAAACTACTTAAAAGAATTTATACTATTGCTAGGGCTCCTTTACATGACTTATTTTGAGGCAGTTGCGTTGTAGCATCTTATTACCTGAGCTGTCTCCTGTGCTCCTGATGTATCTTTCACTCTGGTCTTCAGGGTTAAGACTGAAGCAGCAGTCACACATGAAAGCTCAACAGTCCCTTATTTTTCTAATAACTACAATGTTAATTAC
>NW_028059326.1:0-397 GCF_054177405.1 Leptonychotes weddellii
TTTTTTTTTTTTTTTTAAAGATTTTATTTATTTATTTGAGAGAGAGAATGAGAGAGAGAGAGCAGGAGAGGGGGGAGGGTCAGAGGGAGAAACAGACTCCCTGCCGAGCAGGGAGCCCGATGCGGGACTCGATCCTGGGACTCCAGGATCATGACCTGAGCCGAAGGCAGTCGCTTAACCAACTGAGCCACCCAGGCACCCGAAGTGGTTGCTTTTCTATTTGTAGAAGTGTAGCAATTCTTTTCTTTTTTTTAAAGATTTTATTTATTTATTTGAGAGAGAATGAGATAGAGAGAGCATGAGAGGGGGGGAGGGTCAGAGGGAGAAGCAGACTCCCCGCTGAGCAAGGAGCCCGATGCGGGGACTCGATCCTGGGACTCCAGGATCATGACCTGAG
>NW_028059327.1:0-397 GCF_054177405.1 Leptonychotes weddellii
AAGAGAAAGGAGCAAGGAGAGAGGGATGGAAGCAAAGGCTTAGACCAGTGAGCAGCAAATTGAGGAAAAACTTTCCTGAGAGACACTTACAAAGTAATCAGAGAAACAAGTTAAAGACCCAGAAAGGGCAGTTTGTCTGGAGCTTGAAATGGAAGGAATCACAAAGAGATTCCCCTCCTATATCAAACTCTCACTGGACTGAGAAATCTGCTGTGCTAATAGCTCTGAACCAATTGCTTTGCATGAGATCTGGGCTGGTCTAAATGACTTCGTCAAATTTCAATTTCCCATTTCAAACACAACAAATAATGATTTCGAGGTGTATATAGCATTAGAGCTATCAAATTAACTCCTTGCAAAGAAGCCTAGTAAGTTAATACACTCCGGAGTTTTCTCA
>NW_028059328.1:0-397 GCF_054177405.1 Leptonychotes weddellii
AAAAAAAAAAAGAAGAGGATAGCAGGAGGGGAAGAATGAAGGGGGGGAAATCGAAGGGGTAGATGAACCATGAGAGACGATGCACTCTGAAAAACAAACTGAGGGTTCTAGAGGGGAGGCGGGGGAGGATGGGTTAACCTGGTGATGGGTATTAAAGAGGGCATGTTCTGCATGGAGCA
The DNA here is from genome assembly GCF_054177405.1 of Leptonychotes weddellii. Lineage (NCBI taxonomy): Eukaryota > Metazoa > Chordata > Mammalia > Carnivora > Phocidae > Leptonychotes > Leptonychotes weddellii. The sequence goes on from NW_028059328.1 coordinate 180, forward strand.
CTGGGTGTTATGCACAAACAATGAATCATGGAACACTACATCTAAAACTAATGATGTAAAATATGGGGATTAACATAACAATAAAAAACCCTTTTAATTTCATAGGAGACCAAAAAAAAAAAAAAGAATCCAAACAAGCAATTTAACAATAGTACCATATTCAGCCAGAAACAAGTACCTCTAACTAGAAGGATCTTCTGGAATAAACTCCTACACTA
>NW_028059329.1:0-397 GCF_054177405.1 Leptonychotes weddellii
AAAGCAAAGCAACTAAAGGAAAAATAGTTAAAATGGTCTTATTCAAAATTAATGTTTGTGCTTCAAAGGACACAATTAAGAAAGTGACAATACAATCCATAGAATGAGAGAAAATATTTGCAAATCATCTATCTGATAAAGGTCTAACATCCAGAATATATAAATGAAAAGACAAATAACCCAATTTAAAAATGGGCAAGGGCGCCTGGGTGGCTCAGTTGGTTAAGCGACTGCCTTCGGCTCAGGTCATGATCCTGGAGTCCCGGGATCGAGTCCCGCATCGGGCTCCCTGCTCGGCAGGGAGTCTGCTTCGCCCTCTGACCCTCCTCCCTCTCACGCTCTCTGTTTCTCATTGTCTCTCTCTCAAATAAATAAATAAAATCTTTAAAAAAAAAAA
>NW_028059330.1:0-14815 GCF_054177405.1 Leptonychotes weddellii
TGACACAGAAGACGAGGTGTGTTTGACCAAGTAGGATGGGAATTACCCAAATCAGAGCCTGCTGTGGGGGCTTACATGTATGTGACCTTCCGACATGATTTTTTTTCTCACCTCTCTTTTAAAAGCCAAGGACTGCCAGCCTTTGAAGACCTAGGGAAAGTACCCATAAAAATCCAGATGGTCAGCTTTAGGGAAAAAAAAAAAAAAAGATCTGCTCCCACTGAGTGCCGATTTCCTCTGAGCCACCCGTGGCTAGGCCTGGGTGGCAGGTGTCCCTTCAGAGGGGAGCACCTGGGTGGCAGGCGTCCCTTCAGAGGGGAGCACCTGCTCCTTCCCGAGAGCTGCATGTTCGGTACACGCGGCCCCTTCCCGACCTCATGAGCGCTTGCTGCACCACCCAGAGCTGCACGTTCCCCCGCACTGCGTAGCTAGGCCCCGTGGGCTGGGCCTTTGACATCTGTCTTTGTTTTTTCGGGCTGCTGTAAGAGAAATGCCACAGAATGGGCAGCTTACGAACAAATAGTTATTTCTCACAGTTCCGGAGGCCAGAAGTCTAAGACCGGCGTGGGGGCAGATCCAGTGTCTGGCGAGAGCCCCCTTCCTGGCGTATAGACAGCTGTCTTTCCACGGTGTCCTCCCAGGGTACAAGGGGTGAGGGAGCTCTGTGCGGTCTCTTGTGGAAGAGCACCAGCCCCGTTCTTGAGGGCTCCACCCTCAGGACCTATTCCCCTCCCCCAAAGGCCCCACCTTGCAATATCCCCGCTGGGGATTAGGTCTGCACATGTGAATTTGGGGAGCACACATTCAATGGGAAGATCACTGAAAAGAGTTTTTCCAAAAGAAAGCCCTTGTGATGGATGAGGTCATCCGTAGCTCATCCAGTGAGAAGACGAAGGCTTGCCGGGAGCTCCGAGTGTCCCCGAAGGGAAGGTGAAGGGAAGTGTGGCCAGGTTCCCTCTGAGTAGCGCCTCCCTTGCATTGCCCAGCGGCGGCGTTATCGAAAGGAACAAGCGCTGTGTCTTTGAAATTGCAGTAGGCTGGGAATGTCCATGAAAAATAAACAGCCATGTGTTCTGAAAAGCGGGGACACTTTGTTCTCATGTGCAGCAGTTCCTTTTCCTGTTTCATGATTGCCTATCAGCCCTTTCAGATGGCTTTTCTACTTTGAAAACTGCGAAACTGAGTAACCCCAGCCATCCGTGTTTAAGCGGCGCGGCGGGTTTTCAGAAGCCCTGGGAGAAGGGTGGGAGCCCGGGCAGCCCGGTGGGAAGCCTGCTCGCCGTGCTTTTGCTCCAACCGCTCCTGCGATTTCTGAGACAGACTTGAAAGACCAGGGCTGTGGTGGGGTTTTCCTCCCGTGACCCTAGGACAAAGGCTGGCCTTAGACAAAAACCTTGAGATCTTCACTGATTGTCTTCCTCTCTGTTCACCCTTTCCAGAAATGTTGCCTTCTGCCTTGCAACAGACATTGATATAGGAGGGAATAAGCACAGATCCCATCTGGGACTTGTCCTCACAGATGTGCTGGTCTTGCTGCAGGGCCAGAAGCATACGCAGGGGACCGTCAACAGGGTCCGGAGCAGTGCTCGGTGATACACCCAGGATGTTCGGGAGGCCGGGAGGAGGGCATCTGGTCCCGTGGTAGAGGAAGTAGGGGCCTCGTGCGGTGTCGAGCCAGGCACAGTGTGTCTGTGTCGGTGATGGGGTTGGGGGTGTGAATGGAGGGGACCCAGCCAACACCGCCCGCAGACAAGAAGGACCGTTTTCTCCGGGGAGAAAGAACAAAGGCTTCTTAGGGGACAGGACTCATGGCGCCCAGAACAACGAGGCCTGTTTTGCATGGTAATGCTGGGCTGTATCAGACACAGTGGTTCCACCTGGCCTGATGGGCCTTCTGCCTAGCTGCCAGGAACCGCAGAGACTTCTCTGCGCGAGGCTGCCTGCTTCTTGCTGTGCTGGATGGGTTTTGCATGGCAGCAAATGAAAATGAGGTTTTGGAAGTGTCTTGCTTTCTGTGTGTGTGTTCACGAGAGCTGTGATGATTTTCTCGGATACTTAATCCTTTGTTGAGAACAGTGGTTCTGAACTAAGGTCGATTCAGACATCCACCCAGTCTGCAGGAGTTGTAGGTACTGGAAACAGCCCAAGTGTCCACTGACAGATGGAAGAATGAAGAGAAGGTGGTACATACGTGCGGTGGAATATCGTTCAGCTTTAGGAGGGAAGGCTGCCGAGCATCACGCGCTGTAACACGGATGAACCTTGAGTCCTAGGAGCAGACAAAAGGACAAATACCGTATGATTCCACTTATACAAGGTGTCTAGAGTAGTCCGGTTCATGGAAGGAAAGAAAGAATGGTGGTTGACAGCGGCTGGGGGAGAAGGGGAATGGGGCATTGTTGGGCTATAGATTCTAGAAAATGTAGTTCCCATTTTAACCAAGAGGACCCATTACTGATGCCTAAGCGACAAACACCAGGCTTTTACTTAGCGTATCTGTTCAAAGGGCCACCTGGGGAAATTCGTGTCCCTTTTCCCCCCTTGCTTAATTACAGATCTGCAGTATTTAAACCATGGGTCCTTCCCAGAGGCATTTGTGTCTTGCCCTGAGAATTTACCACTTAAATCAGGCTTTTTTAAGTGGAGGAAATGTGGCCTGGTTTCTACCTGACCCACTTAGGCTAAATTTTTGTAAAATACCCCATTTATATATTGCGACTTTGTCTACTTCAAAAGTTTTCTATGATGCTATAATAGCTAAACGGGGAAAAGGAAACTTTAAGTTAGGTTTAAAGGAAACGATAACATCTAGGTTAACTGAGCTTCAGGGTTTTTTTTTCGAATGGCCTTGTAAAAGGACTTAGAAACCATTCTACCTCAATAAATAGCTTGGAGCATTATAAATGAAGCATTCTCCCCGACCACTTCAGCCTTGCTTCCTCATGTTAAAATCGAGAAGGGGATCATTTGTCACTGAACTTGAGCGTCTAGAAGCCTGGCCAGCTAGTCCCACCTTGTACACCAACAAATTATAAGTGAAATAGTTTGTGAATACGCTTATATAACACTTTAGAGCTTACAACATGTTTTGAAATTTTTTTTTTAGGTGACAAAACGAGACAAAAATAAGTGACCTCTAAATCAGGTAGTTAAGTAAGTGGTGGAGGCAACTCTTACGTACTAGGTCTCACACCTCGTCTTTTTTTTTTTTTTTAAGTAGTCTCTACACGCAGTATGGGGCTCAAACTCACAACCCTAAGATCAAGAGTCGCACGCTCCTCGGACTGAGCCAGCCAGGTGCCCCTCACCTTTTTGAAACCTTCCCCGATGCTCATCATCTCCCCCGCTCCCTACCCACACCACAATATTAATTTTGCTGCTCGGACCCCGTGAATGTCTGTCACTGCACTTGTCACCTGCCATGTGTATTTGTCAGGGTCCGGTTCGGACACAAACCGTACAGTAATTTGAGCAGGAAACGCTTCGTGTGAAGCAGGGTTCAGCACACTGGCCAGATACCGACAGCGTTCCGGCTCTGTCTTGTCGGTTGGGCAAGGTGCGGCATGTGCTGGAGAGCCCACAAACCCTTAAACGCTTATTACCGTATGGCTCTTTATAGAACGGTTTGCTGGCCCCCAGTGCAAAAACTGACTAACTAGTAACAGATGAGTACTCAGACTGACAAGTAATCATGACTACCTGTCCCAGGTAAAGGGAACCCTGAAGAATGCACAACAGGGGCTGTAAGGAGCAGGCTCTGCCTCCAAGACTGAGGAAGGAGGAGCTCAGGAAGCAGCCCCCCCCACCAGCTGAGACTGGGAGCTCCGTGGAGTGGGGGTGCCTGCAGCCTGCTGACCGTGGGGACATTCACTAAGCCACACGGAGCTGGCCGGCAGGAAGCTGCCCCCAGCCGCGCTGGGATCTCACCGCGGAGCTGGCAGGGCTGGTGACGTGCCATGGAAATGCCTCTTGGGAAGGCACTCAGGTGACGCGACTGGGGCTCCCCGGGAGGCTGCCGGCTGGTGTGAGCCTCTGGAACTTGCCCGGAAGCCGCCGTGCTGCTGGCCGCTGCGGGTGACCGCCGTCCACGGGAGCAGGCCGAGAGGAAAGCAGGCTGGCTTTGGGAAGCGAGGGCCTGTCCTCCTCCCGTGTCCCTTCCGCGCCCTCTGCTGACCGTGCTCACCACCACGGGGCCGGCCGGCAGAGCGGGAATGTTCGCAGGGTCCCACTGCAGCGTCTCTGCACGGGGCATGAAGGGCAGATCTGGAGCCAGGGCAACGCCTAAGGCTGCTGGCCGCACCGTTGGAAGAGTCGTTGACAAAGCCTTGTTTCTCCTCCTGGCTTGGACCCTCCCTGACGTACAGCGGTGGTCAGAAAACGCTCTCTGAGTGTTGCTTTCCAGACACCGTCCCTTTCACGGACAGACCTGTGTTCCCTGGGGCGCAGTGATGATGTGGTGATCAGGACCTTGCAGTCCTCGTGCCCCAGACCTGTCTGGAGGAGACACATACCCCAGGCCTTACCCTGCCCAGGGCGAGCAGCAGAGCCTTGACTCAGAATGAATGCCGCTCCCCCCGTTTCCCACCCAGCTGGGTACCGGGTGCAGACCCCCGCCCTTCCCCGTGCCTCCGTGAGCGTCCTCCCTTTTTCTGTCTAGACCTCTGACTGCTAATTGCAGCCTCCAAATCTCGTCCTCCTCTTCTGATGGACTTTTCCCTTGGCATTTGCGTTGGCCAGGTGCCCCCTTTGCACACAGGCTCATCACCCAGTCCTCTCTTCCTTCCGTGCATCTCATCGGCTGGGCTCTGTCCATTCAGCTGCTGTGGTCCCTTTGTCCGGGCCACATTGGCCTTTCTTTGTGATAGGGCCTCGTGTGATGAGCATTCCTGTTACAGAGGCTGAAAGGAGTATGTGAAAATCTCCAGAGCAGACCCTCATGTTCCCGCAAGCCTTGGACTAAACCTCAGCTTGCTCACCTACTGTCCAAAACCTGTGAGGTGCGTTGTGGTTTATTTGGTTAGTTTTGGGGGGCATTGTTTTATCTTTTCTCTTGCTTTTTGATTTTGGTTCTCATCTATGAGGAAAAGAGTTTTTTTCTTTCACCACTGAGATTTTATTGGTGGTTTCGATGATCTGTACACAGACACATTTCATTTTACACGGTTTTTAACATAGATACCAAAGATCTAAAAAGATGTAGTCCGTGATTCTTTACTAAACTGTTATATACGGTGACTTTCCAGCTTGAAATGTGGAGGCAAATTTTCCTTGAGAAGATACCAAGTACCAGTAGGTTCTGCGTTGACAATCGCCGTTCAATCACAGATCCCACTCATTCACAATTCACAATTTACTATCCTAAACGCATGTTTGGACTGTCAGGTTTTCAAGACAGGTTGACAAAGTGTTTAGGGAAACTGGACTAGCATGTTCAGGGACTGGGAGAGCCAGGATCAGGGAAATGGTTTTCTTTAGGAAATGTGGGGATAGAGGTAACTTCCAACGTTCAGGACACATCAGATACACGACCGTGACTCCAAATTGCCATGTCATATGCCTTGTATTGGCCATGAAAACTGCTCCCCCCACCCATGGAATGTCAGGCTCACCCCCCAGACAGCCAGAGCCTCCTAGGATTCAGTATCCCACTCTTCTGGTTGTACCAAAAAATAACCAGCGAATGATTTTACCTGTTAAACAAATATTCACACCTAACTTGGATGAGGTGGCATTCCCTCCTGGGGCGTCTGGATGGCCCAGTCGGTTAAGCGGCTGCCTTCAGCTCAGGTCATGATCCCAGGGTCCTGGGTTCGAGTCCCACATCGGGCTCCCTGCTCAGTGGGGAGTCTGCTTCTCCCTCTCCCTTTGCCTACCGCTCTGCCTACTTGTGCTCTCCCTGTCTCTCTGTCAAATAAATAAATAAAACCTTTAAAAAATATATTCATAGACCTACTAAGGCCATCTGGGTGCCTCAGTTGGTTGAGTGTCTGACTCTTGGTTTCAGCCCAGGTCATGATCTCAGGGTCGTGAGATTGAGCCCCGAGTAGGGTTCTGTGCTCAGCACGGAGTCTGCTCGAGATTCTCTCCCTCTGCCCCTTCCCCCACTTGCACGGGTTTGCGTTCTGTTTCCCTCTCTCAAATAAATAAATCCTAAAAAGAAAATATTCCTAGAGCTACTAAAAAGCTTACATTTCCAAAATAGTAATGAAATCTTTTGCATTGTACTAGGAGACAGAGCCCACCAAAAAGACATGGCATATGATCTTAGAGTGGTCTTCCTTCATCTCTACTTCTCTGGAGGCTGGACTCTCTTCAAGCTTTAGTCTCTCCATTTTCTGCAGGTAGATCTTTAGTTTCTTGGTTAGCCCCTGCAGCCTGTTTTCCCTTGTGTTGGCACTTTTTTGTTTGAAGACATTTTGCTTCATTTCCACTTTTGCGGGAGCAGGTTTTAGCTGAGAAATTGCGGAGCTCCTCTGGAGCTCCCTCACTGCCCCTCCACCTGAGTTGACCTTCCTGTTGGGCATCTTGGGCAGTAGAGAGGGTGACAGTCGGTGCCGGGATGCTGGAGAGAGAGAGAGAGAGCGTTCTGGAAGCTGGGCTGCCTGGCTGGTGTGGCTCCTCCCGCCACAGGTGGGCCCGTAATGACGACTTGTGAAAGTCTCCACACATCTGGGTGGAAGTTTCCAGTTTTCAATGGGCTTCTCTGTTACCAGAGATACACACTCAGATGATTTCACAACTTGATACTTCCCCTGGGTGAGTCAGCTTTCCTTTCTGAAGCAACTGGGCTCGAGGAGAATGAGTAAAATACTCAAATTAAGCAAACTGAAGCGGTAACTTTGGGGATTTTCCTGTCTAACAAAAGGCATTGCTTTGTCATGGAGTGCCTTTTGTCTGGACAGTGAAGCATTTTTGAGATAGAACTGATAAATCGCAGGTGTGATTCATGGCCTTTGAAATGGGATATTGGACTTAATGTCCTTCTTCCATTTTGATCTCTGGTCATTGTGATTTTCTGAATCACTGGAGCTCAACAACTCGGCACCACTGGTCTCTTCTTTTGGTCCATCGTGTCTTGTCTGATCACATCGTGAGGCCTTCCCTCGCAGCTTCTAGAGTCCTTGCTCACGTTCATTCTCTGCGCTGCATTGCTGTGAGCCCTCGTTTCTGTCCGGTGCCAAGATGGAGTCAAGGGCAGGAGAAATTCATTTTGCGTCTGCCTACAAGATCAGTCTTCCAGAAGTATTTGCTTGAATAATGTCGCTTCCCTGCTTCCATACCCTACCTTCTCTGGGCCCCTACTGCCTACAGGATATTGTCCAGATTCTGATTCAAGGTCAAGTTCCTAATCTTCCCCCTTCTGCCCTTATCTTCAGACACTCCCTTGTGAGAGCTTTACACCCTGCCAGGCTGACATTCTTTGGACGCGCCTGGGCTTCCTGCCTCTGTCCCTGTCTTCACGTCAAGACCCCACTTGGGAATGTCCTCCCCCATGCAGGCTTCTCCTTTCATGTTGTGTTTGTGGCCCTTCCGATTCATGAAGCCTCATTTCCTCCCCCGAGAGAGCAGTGAAGGCTGCCCCTCGCATGCCCACTGCACGGGGTGAGACGCCTTGTAGTCGGTTACCAGACTAGACTCTTTTGCTTTTGTGGGTCTTCACTCTTGATCATCTGTAACGCCCCTTCAGCCAAGTATGAAAACTCTGTTCCAAGAAGACTCTCATTAACTGTTTCCCTCCCTGCCGTTTCCTGCCAAAACAGTTCCGGAAGAGCGATACGGCGTTCTGCACGTGGTGGGACATCTGAGTCTCCCCTGGGACTGCGGGCGTGAGTCTGCCACATGGAATGCCTGTTGATAACTCAAGGTGTGGACCGTGTGGCCCGGCGTGGGCACTTGGGGCTTTCGTTCTGGACGTGGGAAGAGCGTGGCACGTGGGCTTGCATCGCGGGCATGGAAGGATCTGTCTCTGCCTGCCTGCCACTGTGCAGAAGGGGCACTTCTGAGTTGGAGCCGGGGACCTCGGGAGCTTTTCCTGACTGCTGTCGGCCACAGCTGCCCTGTGGGCGGCCCCCACATTCTGCAGATGTTAGGCTATCGCCTCGGCTGGGTCGTAGTCCCAGGCACCGTGAGGGAGTGATCATCGATGTCGCATGTGTGATTTACTGTAAAATGCTGGCAGGTGGCGTCCTCGTCCTCCGCGGCGAACGCAGACGTCAGATTTACCCTTCACCAAGTTCAAACCTCATGAATCCTACCTAATGGGAGATGTTTGGGGGTGGTGGGGAGTATAGAATGGAAGTTTTCACAGCTGCTTCTTCTTTTATAGCTACTTTCCCCATAAGCACAATAAATATCAAAGAGAAACTTTCTCTTGGCAGGGAAGCCAACGGGTGGCTAAAAACCCAGCTACTTTCTCTCCCAAGCCCACACCTGTTTTTTCTGGGATGTGTAGGTGGAGTGTGGTTAGGGCGAGGCAGAAGGATGCTTTGCAATGCAGTCTTCATTTATAGAGGACAAACTTGAGGAGTCTTCACAGATCTTCGTGGTGAAGCCAGACTAGATGACAGTGGTTCGCAAAAGTCTCACCGACCTGGTTCACAGAAGGGTTTGTGGGGATGAGACTGAAAAGCCCACCCAGTGGTAGCCGAGCCGGATCCCGGTGATGTGTCCCCACAGGGTGTGATGCCTTCAACACCAGCCCTACGACCCTGCAGGGCGTTCATCATAGTGGTTTTGCTTCAAGACTTTCTCGTAATACTCAAATTCAGAAGCGCTCACTGTAGGTAGGACACTTACAGTCTTGTAGCGGCTCAGAATCCTTTCCTTGTTAGATACTCAGGAAGGTGTGATCACACTAAATGTCCCGTAACACGAAACTTAACTATTTTAACCACTTCCAAATGTCTGACTCCGTGATATTGACAACATTCGCATAGTGCAACCATCAGCCATTGTCGGGAGTTTTTCATCTTCCCAGACTGAAACTCTGTACCCACAAATCCATGATTCCCACTCCCCCAGCCCCTGCTGACCTTTACTCTAGGCGCTGTCTCTGTGAATTGGCCTCTTCTGGGTCCCCCATATGAGCGGAATCACACAGTCCCTGTCTTTCCGTGGTGGTGTATTTCACTGCACGTGACGTCCTCAAGGTCCATGCATGTGGTAGCAGGTGTGAGAACGTCCTTCCTTTTTAAGGCTGACCTACATTCCGTTGTATGGATGGACCACATTTTCATTATGCGTTTACTTCCTGATGGACATTTGAGTTGTTTCCACTTGGAATGCATAACTGTTGAAAGGTAAAATAAAATTCTGTCCTGAAAAATCGGTGACGGAATGAATTGTACTTTGTAAATGTGTATTTCTGAAAACCATTCAAAATACAGGCCAGGGCACCTGGGTGGCTTCAGTGGGTTAAGCGTCTGCCTTCGGCTTGGGTCATGATCTCAGGGTCCTGGGATCGAGCCCCGCATCAGGTTCTCTGCTCAGCGGGGAGCCTGCTTCTCCCTCTCCCTCTGCTGCATGCACTCTCTCTCTCTCTGTCTCTCAAATAAATAAAATCTTTTAAAACAATGCAGAAGCTCAAGCCCTACCCTGGACCAGCTGAATCAGATCTGCATTTTAAACCCTGGGAGATTTGTCTGCACATGACAGTTTGAGAAGTGTTGGTCTCTGAAGCCTAGAAATGTCTTCAAGGCAGGAACTCCACCTTGTAAGACCCACCGTCCCCCCGCTTCCCCCCCACACACTGTCTAGCACAGTTGTTTGTGCAGAGTACTTGCTCACTAGATACTTATTGAAAGAATAAATACCAACTCTGAACTCAACACATGCATGTGACGGCCTTTTTGTACTCACCCCACCAAAGCATTTAACTGCTAGTATTTAAGCAGTAGTTACTAAGTGCAGACCCAAGTTACTATCTACATGCATTCTTTCTACATTCTCGATTTTGCCTTTACAATCGTTATGCCCGGTGCTTGGGAGGCGGGGTGGGAGGAGATGAAACGGATCCAGGCACTCCTTGAAGGACTGCCACCTGCCTTAAGAGTCTGCAGCTCTCGGGTCCCTGTGTGGAGGATGGGTGCTGCAGGCTCAGGTACTGAGCCAGCTGGAGCATTGGTAAGCTTCCCCGGGGGATTTCTCCGCCCTCCTCATGCACTCTGGGGGTGGCAGCTTCTGCCGCCTGTATCTCCTGCCCTTTCACCTGGCCCCTCTTCTGCCAAAGCTCTAACTACTGGGGACCCAGGGTTTCCTTCTCTGTGGTTCTCTGCCCGAGACTCTGTCTTCTGTCTAGGCAGTGTCCTTCAGTCTCCCCACCCCTCTCGTCCTTAAATAACTTCTGCTGGGGGTGTCTCCATATGTAGGCCACCTGTCCCTGGGAGCCGTCCTCCCGCCATCAGCTGCCCACTGCACCCTCTACCGGGACGGCCCCTTGGCCTCTCCCACGGGGCATGTCAAAACCCAAGCTCTCCACCACGTGTGACCTGCACCTTGCCTACACATGACTGAGGCTGTAATCTTGTGCGGGTGGAAACTTACAGTCTGTTATCATGTTGGGATAAAATTGTCTAGACTTTTGAAACCAGTTATTAACCAAAATTTGAAGCAGTCCGTTCAGTGAGGAGTAGTTGTTTAATTTTGTTTATGGTGTTCACTTGCAATGAATAATTGCTTTGTGAACCAAGGAGTTCAGCTGTCCTTGCATGTAGGTGGAGGTTTTAGGAAAATACCGTGCATTCGCAGAACTGAGGCATGGTCAGTCGCTTAGTACCCGGCTTTTTAGCTTCATAGGGGAAATGTAGTGCTCTAGGACTTTGTGAGGGCTTTGGAAGTAATTCTTAGCTTAGCCATGGCAAACAGTCAAGCAGTGAACTTCCAGACTGAACACAGATAAGCTCGTAACCGTTAACTTTTTTCACTAGTTTTCCTAGCAGTTTGTAAAGATAATAGCCTTTTGGTATAAAACCGGGGTTGCCGAACTTGTTTTTGTAACAAGCCAAGTAGTAAATATTTTTGGCTTTGTGGGCCCAAATACTCCATTCTGTCCTGTCGCAGTGTGTAAACAAGTGGGTGTGGTTGTAGTCCAGTAAAATTTTTATTTACTGGAAAAAAAAAAAGGCAGCTGGCTGGATTTAGCTCATGGGCCATAGATTGCCAAGTACTAATATAGAAAGCAGGCTGGGTTAGTAGCTGCTGAGTTGATTATTACTGTATAGGAAAAGCCAGGATTAAACATCAAGATCTCTCAGGATTAAAGTTATCGAATGGGCAACATTCAAGCTTTTCATGAGTCAGTACATGTTCATACATATGTGTTTAGCACAGAGTCGTGAATGCCGTAATATGCACAGTGTGGCATAATCTAATTAGGACTGTAGTCAAAGAAACCGTTACGTGGGGGCGCCTGGGTGGCTCAGTCGTTAAGCGTCTGCCTTCGGCTCGGGTCATGATCCCAGGGTCCTGGGATCGAGTCCTCACGTCGGGCTCCCCGCTCTGCAGGAAGCCTGCTTCTCCCTGTCCTGCTCCCCCTCCTTGTGTTCCCTCTCTGGCTGCCTCTCTCTCTGTCAGATAAATAAAAATAAAATCTTTAAAAAAAAAAAAAAGTGGTACTCCGTACGACGGAATATCATTCAGCCACAAAAAGGAATCAAGTACTAACAGGTGCTGCCGTGGGGATGAGCCTTGAAACATTATGCTCAGTGAAAGAAGCCAGTCACAAAATGCCACATGTTGTAGGATTCTTTTTTTTTCTTTAAGATTTTATTTATTTATTTTTGCAAGCGAGAGAGCGAGCATGAGGGAGCAGTCTCTCCACCGAACAGGGAGCCCGATGTGGGTCTTGATCCCAGGACCCTGGGATCATGACCTGAGCCGAAGGCAGACGCTTAACCGACTGAGCCACCCAGGCGCCCCTTAAGTTTGATATAAAGAATACTACAGGGCAAATGCACAGAGACACGTAGTACGTTGGGGGGTGCCGGGGCTAGAGGGGATCAGGAAGTGACCGCCCACAGCTGCCAGGTTTCTTCTAGGCTTAGGGAGGTGTTCCAAAACGGGACATGTTGCTTGCACAGGTCTGTGAATATACTGAATAGCTGGTCACTTGTATATTTATATGGGTGAGCTTTCTGGTATTTGAATTCTATCTCAATCAAGCAGTTACAAAACTGCAGGTATGGGATTAATGTACGAGAAATAGTAAATAACGAAAATAATCCATCCTTACTGTTTGGATAAAGGAAATGCAGAAGATAAACCCCCTATCTTTGGATCCACTCTTTCAGGCTGTGAGTGTTCCTGAGCACACATGCTCTTTCCTATTCCCTCAGTGAACGGTAGCCCTCGTCAGTGCTCAGGTGGCGCTGGATGAGGGATGTGTCCCTTGTTCCGCAAATGGGAATCAGTGCAGCCTCAGGGCCCAGGAGAGGTCCAGGCTGATCCCAAAGCCCGTCAGAGAGCCTACAGGCCCCATATGTCACAGCTGTGTTGTTTCTGGCTGAGTTCTGGGCTTGCTTCGCTTGTTTGGAAGCTCATGAGACGTACTTCTTTGTTGCAGATTGAAGAAGGAAGTAAAGCTGCGGCAGTGGACAAGTTACTGGCTGGGGACGAGATCGTCGGCATCAATGACATCGGTCTCTCAGGGTTTAGACAGGAAGCGATTTGCCTGGTGAAGGGCTCTCATAAAACCCTGAAGCTGGTAGTGAAAAGGTAAGACCCATGCCTCATGCCATCTTTACAAACAGAAGTGAGTCAAATAGCAAAATGTGAAGTCAGCGTGGCTGATCTGTCTCCCTGCAAGCAATCCCAGTTTGGACTTGATGTGTGTGTGTGTGTGTGTGTACATAAAATTCTATTTCTTGGCCAAGGATGAAAGCATGTGCGCACACATAGAATTCTATCTCTTGGCCAAGGATGAATCCAGCATCGAAAACTTAAAAGATGCCTTCTTGTATTACTAGGGATTGTTCATTTGATTTATGAAGTGAATTTGAAGACTCTTTTCTTCAACAATATGCAGATCATTAGCAGAGAGCTATGCTCCCGTTCCAAATAAAATGTTGTTCCTGCTGTTTCCACAAGGTGGCAGGCTACTGCGTTTTCGGTTTTTTTAATGCTAAAATAGAGCATGACTGCGCACAGACGTTAAGTTTCCAGGGCTTTCCAGGGCCGGGGTGAGGTCTGGCGGGGAGCAGGCTGCCTGTTCCTAGAAATCAGATTGCCCATGGAAGTTTGGAGGACTTGAAGGGGTTAGAAAAGCGGAACTGGGAATGTGATGCTTTTAGACGCGGGAGCTATAACGGTACTCCTGGACCCCCATAAAGGTACTTGGGATTTGTCTTCATAAAGAACTATTTCTCCACCTTGCATTTTGTAAGTTGGCTAATTCATAGTGAAGTGTTTGCATGTCCCCCGCCCTTTTTTTTTTTTTTTTTTTAGCAGAATTAGTGCAGTCTTTCTAAGTTTGGCTGTAAATCTTTTTTTTTTTTTTTTAAGATTTATTTATTTATTTATTTGACAGAGAGAGCGAGTGCACACAAGCAGGGGGAGTGGCAGGCAGAAGGAGAAAGTAGAGGGAGAAGCAGGCTCCCCGTGGAGCAGGGAGCTTAACGTGGGACTTAATCCCAGGATCCTGGGATCATGACCTGAGCCAAAGGCAGACGCTGAACCAACAGAATCACCCAGGCGCCCCTTGGCTGTAAATTTTTAAAAATAAATGGACTCAATCATTTACTTCAGTTTTTAATACTGCCTTGAAGGCCTGTTCCCAAAGGACTTTACTCTTTTTTTTTTTTTTTGGACTCAAACCATATCGAAGGAAGAGGCTCAAAAACAAGGAAGAAAAAACCTCTAATTCGTTGCCGCACTGAATTAGCAACCTCATTTCTTTTTTTTTTTTAAAGATTTTATTTATTTATTTGAGAGAGAGAGAATGAGAGAGAGCACATGAGAGGGGGGAGGGTCAGAGGGAGAAGCAGACTCCCCGCCGAGCAGGGAGCCCGATGCGGGACTCGATCCCAGGACTCCAGGATCATGACCTGAGCCGAAGGCAGTTGCTTAACCAACTGAGCCACCCAGGCACCCTAGCAACCTCATTTCTAAGTGGTAGAGGCTACCGTCTTCGTAAATGAGAAGAATAAACTCAGATGGCGGTTTGGGAGCCGTTTCGAGAGGCTGAGGTGGGACAGGCGCTGTCACGTTGTACAGTTATCCCTCTGTGGGCGTGGTACCTTGCTGAGGCGGGGGGTGGGTGTCCTCGCAGTGCCCCGAGGGAAACAGCGCAGCGATGGCGGGCACGGAAGCTTGGCCCACTGAGCTGAGCTAGGCCTTATGCACTGTCTCTGGGACTCCTCGCCAGCCCCCAGGCTGAGTCGGGTTGCCCTCCTCGGCCTCCTGTACGAATCTGCAGGCTTCCTTGGAAATGAGACGCTAGGTTTTGACAGTCGAGTTGACAGGGATTTACCAGTAGCCAGGCCCATCGTTGGCGAGATGTGAGATGGGGGGGGAATAAGCATGTCCTCGATATGCTGCCAATTAGGATACAGATTAGACGGACTTTCTGGTGGGTGGTTTGACATCGTGTGTTTCAGAAGGCGTATCTTGGACCCACAGTTTTCGTTTCTGGGCTCCCAGATACTCAGTTGAGGGAAATGACATGAATTAGAGCCATCCACAGTATAAAGTACTGCTGTGTTATCAGCATTCGCTGACATGGAAGATGCCCCACAAAGCCCAGCTCAGTGCAACACATAAAAGCGGTTGGAGAACTGTGTATGTCCCATTCTTACAGGTTGTTTTTTTTTTTTTTTTTTTT
>NW_028059331.1:0-8487 GCF_054177405.1 Leptonychotes weddellii
GCTATTGTGGACATTGCTGCTATAAACATCGGGGTGCACGTACCCCTTCGGATCCCTACTTTTGTATCTTTGGGGTATTTACCCCAAAGATACATGCCTATTTCTTAGGTATATTTGAAACTCTCTTACCTTCAACTTAAACTATCTTAAACTGAATCCTGAAAAAACCATGACTTGGTTCACATATATATTAAAAAATGATTACAATTTCCTCAGACTTGATCTATTTTTCCTGTCGGTCACATAAAGATATGTCAGAATGAGGTATTACGATGTCCTTGGAAGAAGTTAAATCGGCTGTGATTTAGTGAACATTCTCATTCCATACATTAAAGAAAGTATCTTTTGAAATCTTGGAAAAAATACAGAAAAACTGTTCGAAAGTTTAAAAGAAAGTATGCACTACTTCGTTCAGTAAGCTTTGTGAAGTGCCACGTTCTGTGAAGACGCCCCGCTGTTGCCATCACTCACGTACCCCCATTGCGAATGCCGATGGCGGCTGCTCTTGCCACCGGGGAGGCAGGCGGGAGCTGAAATCCCGGCTTCTCCAGTCCGCAGCGGCTGAGCGAGGCTACCGCACCTGGAGCCCCGGGTGAAGGGGCTCTAACCACAGCCGGGCGGCTCCTTCCTCCTGAGTCTGGCAAGTCCACAGCACTTTTCTCAGGCGCATGCGCACAGGCCTGCCACCCGCTTCGCAGGACTCGTTAAGCTTGCGCAGGTCTACTCCTGCCTTCCCTCCCAATTCTCTCTCCGCTGACCCCTCCCCTCCTTAGCCTCTGCACCCCACTTTCGCCCCTCTCTGGGGACAGACTTGTTCACAGACAACTGATGGCCCAAAGCGAGAGGAGAGCTAACAGACTCCCTGAGGCTTGCAGTAGGAGTATAGTGTTTTGAATAATGAAGGGACGACAGCTTTGTTACTACTTAGGAAAACAAGTCTAACAAATACCTGAACTTCTGTGTTTTACTAAGCTTTGTTCCTCTAAGCTTCTGAGCAGGTAGTAACCAATCCCTGCTGACCTCCGAAGAGGTCTTGGGAATAAATGAGTTCATAAGAACTGTTAAACAACCTTGAGGAAAGAACACAGATCTAATAATGCCTGTCACGCAGTTATTGTGAAGATAAATGAAATAAGAGATGAGAGGTACTTAGCAGAGTTGAATGCGTAGTAAATGTTAGTTCCATTCTATTTTTCCCTCTCAGACTCCAAAAGTATGTGTGAAAAAACCCAGTTGCCTTCTTGTTCAGTATACACTTCTTAGTTCATGTTTGAGGACCCAGCGGCAAAACTCTGTAAGGGCGCAGTGTTGGCGAGAAACATAATTCAGTGTTTCAGACGGTGACACTGCTACCAAGTCGCCTCCATTCTTTGTGTGTTGGGAGTGGTGTTTGTCTTTTCAGGGTTTTGAGCTTGTGCAACGGGGATGTTAAGTGTGGACCTCTGGGTAGGTACGGAAATCTCTTCGAGTAGGAACCCTATGTAGTGGGGTCTCCAAACAAAAGGGACTGCAGGAACCATCTTTGAAAATCATTAGTTCTTTTCTCATTAATGTAGCTTCCATGCTAGACTGAGTTAAATCGTTTCCCCACCCCCTGCCCCACCATTCACATTCACTAGAAACCAGAATGAGCCCTTATTTGAAAATAGGGTCTTTGCAGTTAAGGTGAGGTCATACTGGATTCCAGCGGGTCCTAAATCTAAGGATTGGTGCCTTTATAAGAGAAAAGAGAGGGAGATTTGGAGACACGCACACACTCCACGAGGGAGATGGTCATGGGATAATGAGTGCAGAGTTTCTAGCTTCTCATGGCTATCTGCAATCCTAGAAATTTTGTGGCCACCAGAAGCTGGGAAGAGGCAAAGAAGAACGTTTTTTCCCCACTGAAGCCTTTATTTATTTATTTTTTTAAAATTTTATTATGTTATGTTAGTCACCATACAATACATCATTAGTTTTTGAAGTAGTGATCCACGATTCGTTGTTTTTGTGTAACACCCAGTGCTTCCCTGGAGACTTTTGATGGCCCTGCCAACGCCTTGATTTCAGATTTTCAGCTTCCAGAACTGCAAGGGGATTTCTGTTATTTTAAGCCACCCAGTTTTGTGGTACTTTGTTATGATAGCCCCAGGAAATTAATATAAACAGTCAAGAAGGAAGGGATCCTCGCATACCTTTCTCCCTTTGGATAGAAATGATAGTCCACTCCTGTGAGTGTTCTCAGTTCTCTGACTTTTCCTCTCATTGACGTCTCTTGTTCCTAGGCTCTGGAAAAGCTCCTTTGCTACTTTGCCTGGTTCCCTGTGATAGGGTGACCAACACATCCCCGTTTGCCCAGGACATGGTTTTAGCACTAAAAGTCCTGTGTCCCAGGAATCCTTTTGGTCCCAGGCAAAGTGGGACATTTGGTGACTCTATCCAAAAAGCCCTTCCTTGTTACATAGCAGATGGTTCCCTCCAGGCAGAAGGGCTTCCTAGAAGTGCTATGGGTCCTGAGAGACAGAGGGAGATTTATTCCCTCAGGAGGATTCCCATTCCCTCTTCACATGAATCACATGGAGTTCTTGGGAAATATACACCTAGACCTACTGTTAATGACCATATGGCCTGGTTTGTCCAGACATTTCCTGTTGGCTCAGCATACCATTTGGAAGATAAATTTTACACACCCCTCCCTTACTACAGAAATATATTCTGTAGGCATGGAGCCTAGGAAGTCACAATTTTAATAAGCACCCAGGTGATTCTTATTATTACCAAAGTATAGGGTTAGCACAGAGCCTATTCTATCCATATTTGACCTACCAGGGTAGAGCAATGATTTTTCCAAAAGCAACGGGCCTACACCTGCCTAAACAAGAGCAGTGTGGATATCGTGAGACTTGGCTTTATTAGTTAGGGCTTAAAGTCATTGCCACCGGAGGATTTATTTTACTACAGCAGGATTTATTATTATTCTGATTATGCAAATCTCCTTATATACATCCTCACTTCCCATTCTCCTTTTTTTTTTAATACTCTCTTTCATCTCAAAACACAGATTCCCAAAAGTGAATGCAGCCGAAACTATCTCTGTGTATCAACCCTGCCATAAGCAACAGCTCTTAAATAATTCACTTTCTGTTGTGCCTTAATGCAGAAGATGCTATGAATGTTCAGTGCAGTCATTCTCCAGCATCCTGTGAGCATGGAGAAATCTTTAGTCCAGGAAATAAATTGGTCTGTCGTGTATGACCAGTTCACTTTATAATTTGTGCCTGAATCATGAATAACCATGAATAATAATGTCTTCTTAGCAGCATTTTTTAATGAAAGAAACAGAGACAGGAATTTTAAGTCATTTTTATCTCTTATATGTTTGTGAGTTATTCTCCCGTTCATTTATAATTTGTGGGCAGAGCAGATGGCAAGAACTAAGCATCAGGTAATGTCATCATAAAACACTCTCCCCACCCCTCAAAAGAGTAGAAGTGTTCTATATTGAAAATTTATTTCACTTATTGAAGGATTTTTTTTTTATTCCACTGGAATACATTGCGAGAAGTTATGACATTAGATAAAAAGATATTTCCACATCAGGAAGTTCAAAAGATTAAGATGGTACTGAAGTGTAAGTTAAAGGAATTCATAAATGTTTCAGAAAACATTATAGTAGAATTATTACTATCATTTGAGAGAGGGCAGGCTCTGTAATAAAGTGAGATTCATTACAAAGCCAAAATTATTTTTCAAGCCTCTGACATATTTAGATAGAATCTCATGCCAAGTCAAGTAATTATGAAATTAAAAATTGCTTGAAGGAATGCTTGGAATTTTATATTAAATATAAATATAATAAATAAATAATAAAGATTTTGCTTTAGAGGAGCGTTTTTTTTTTTCTGTGAAAATGTTATGTTTTATAAATTTCTTCTAAGCCCTCAAGGTGTACAAGTGTGACAAAATTCTTCTAAGAAGCAGAGGTAAGAGGAACTTATTGTAAATACTTAAGTGTTTCATTTACTCATTCATTTATTCCTTCACCAAATATCTGGGTGTCTGGCACTGGGCTAATCTCCAGGTGAGCAGCACTGGAGCATATTGACAAGGTCTTTCTGCCCTCAGGGAACCATCTTCTAGGGAGGGAAATGCTCAATCCTCAAGCAATGAATGAATAAACAAGACATTTCAGGCTGGGCAGTAAAGGCCCAGCTCAGCAGGCCCAGGTTGTTCAAACCCTGCACATTCCCGCCCCCCCCTCCCCCCCGCAAATAAAAAGGCCTGTCTTCAGGGAGACTGACCCTTGACAGGCTCCTGGGAGATAACCCTTGAGCCCTTAGAATATCCTGCCTGATAACAGTGTTTTTAGTTGGGCCATGCTATATCCGTTTGATCTCTGTGCGACTGGAAGACTGAGGAATAAGGTCAGTCACATGGGTACTACAAGCCTACATCACTGATCTGTAGTAAAAACCCTGGGCACCAGGGCTCAGTGCACTTCCCTGGCTGGCAATACCCACACATGTTGGCGGGCATACACTGCTGCTGGGAGAATTAAGGGCATTTCCATGTGTCTCCACTGGGACGGGCACCTGCAAGCATGCCCCTGGTTTCTCTTTGACTTTGCCCATCCACCTTCTCCCTTTGCCGATTTTGATCTGTATCCTTTCGCTGTAATAAACTACAACCATGAATAAAACAACTCCTTGAGCCCCGTGATTCCTTCCAGCAAATCGCTGGGTCTGACCGTGACCATATTCGCTGAAATAAACAGGGTGATGCGTTAGACTAACTGAGGGAAGGTGCCTCGTTAAGATGGGGGAATGGATTGGAGCCTGAGGGATGAGAGTGTGCTGAGCATGTGAAGAGCATAGGGAGGTGTGTTCCAGGCGGAGGGAATAATAACTACAAAGGCTTGGGCACAGCGAAGTAGTTAGTGGGTTGGAGGGACAGTAGGAGGCCAGGAAGGAGCCTGCTGAGGGGAAGCAATGTGGCACGGGATAGGGTTGGCAGGATTAGCAAGGGCCAGGTCAGAAGAGGCTTTTAGGTCTCAGAAAAGAGTTTAGGTTTTATTATAAGCAAATGAATCTTGCCTGGTGAGGTTACACCCAGTTCTGTTTCTGCTACATTTTACTACACATAAACTTCAGATACGTGAAGTCATTTTTACCAAGGGGCTCACAGTCCTATTGCAGAGGCACGCAAATCTTACAAGAAATAATCACCAAATAAAGTGAGTCCTTGGGCACTGAATATGCTTCAGAGAAGGCAGACATTATTCTTTCCCCATATTTTCTACTCTGAGTAGTGGCTACCCTAAGCTCAGTGCTGGGCAGAATCTCAATTTTAAATTATTAAGAAATACAAATGCCCCATACCTACATTCCACCTTACTCAAAATGAGCTGAAAATCAAATCAAGGAGACTCCATGTATTTTTTTTACTTACCAGACTTGCAAAAATGATTAACATTTATAAAATGTTTATACGCATTATAAAATACACTTGTCAGAACTTTCATACGCTCTTAGTAGAAATGGAAATGGGTGCCACCTTTTGAAGGGCAATTTGTTAATATCAATCAGTTGGCATATCATCTTTAATCTGTTTTTTCCACTGCTAGAGATTCATCCCAAGGGAATACTTGCAGAAATACACAAGAGGATGTTTCTTGTGGCCTATAATAAGCAAGAAGCTGCTAACAACCTAAATATCCATCAGTAGAAAAATGGTTGCCTTAATTATGGCTATTTTATATCATGGAATTCTGGTGCACAATGAAAAGAGAATGAAAACTGTGTCTACAAGTATCAAAAAAAATTAAGTCACAAAAGCTGAGCCTTATGTACCATATCACACCATTTGTGTGTCATATACTTCTATGTGCCTAAATGATCTGCAGAAGGAATCATATAACTCGTGCTTCTTTCTCTTAAAATTAATACATTCACTGCAGAAAATAGAGATAAATTGAAAAGTGGAAAATAAAAACCATTTTAAAAATTAAGAAATTTCTTGATACTTATAATTTACCACTCATAAATAACCATTGTTAACATATATCTTATATCCTTCCAGGCCTTTCTCAGGCATACAAAGATACTGCTTTAAATTTTAAAACAAGGTGTGCCTGGGTGGCTTAGTTGGTTGAGCATCTAACTCTTGATTTTTGGTTCAGGTCATGATCTCAGGGTCCTGGGATTGAGCCTGGGGTTGGGTTCCAAGCTCAGCGTGGAGTCTGCTTGGGATTCTCTCTCTCTCCATCTACCGCTGCCCCTCCCCTCCACCTCTCTAAAATAAATGAATAAATCTTTTAAAAAAATAAATTTTAAAACAAAATTCAGAAAACTTCACCAGACTCAATTAAAAGATACAATAAAGGGTCCGTGGGTGGCTCAGTCGGTTGGGTGTCGGACTCTTGAATTCGGCTAAGGTCATGATCTCAGTGTCATGAGATTGAGCCCCATGTCAGGCTCTGCCCTCAGAGGGGAGTCTGCGTGAGATACTCTCTCTCCCTCTCCCTCTGCCCCTCCCTGTCGCTTGCACTCTCTCTCTCTCTCTGAAATAAATAAATAAACCTTAAAAAAAAAAAAAAAGATACAGTTAGGTAATGGTGGCAGAACAGACTTCCTGAAGCAGGGAAGGGACAGGTGGGTAACGCCGCCCCTCCCCAGGCTTGATCAGAGAAGATGGAGAGATGCATGCAAGCCTTAGGGGTCATCAGCCTCTCAGATGATGTTCCTCTTGAGTGCAGTGGGGCTTTATAGAGTGTGGCTGGAAGCTCTCACCAGGTCCACAGGAGAAAGAGGTGCTTAGATGTCAGTCTTTAAGACAGATGTGTCAGGTCTGTTGCAAAGCCTTGACGTAGGGCACCTGAGGTCCCTGCCCTGGCCTGGCTTTTAAGGGCCATACACTGCCCGTCCCCTGACTGTGCCTTCCACCTGGGGTAAAGAATCCACGAGGCCACGGGTACATGACTACCCATTGAGCCTTCTCTGGACCACCATGTCCCATAAATTCCCTGTCCAATCAGCCTGAGCTTGGGTCCATCCTTCCAAGGTCCCAGTGTATACCCTTAGGCCTACGTGGTAGCCAGGGCCAGCTGTTTGCCGGGGCTCGGGCCAGAGCTTGGTGTGTGGGATGGGGTGTGCACACAGGGTTGCCCAAGGTGTTGGCAATACAGGAAGGAGCCAGAGGTGGGAAAGAATGGGGGTGGGGTGGGAATCAACATTCCATGGTTTCTAAATTCAAACCTGTCCTTCCAGATTGTTAGGAAGCTATATTTGTCGAGATAGGATAGAAAAGATATTATTTCAGTTTGTTGCCTTGATTTATAACTTTTACATATTTAGAATGTGTTATTTGGCCTCCATTCGTAGTCTCATCACAGGCTCCCCAAATATTCAGGTATAGGTCTGTTGGGTGTCACGTTTATTTTTTCCATCAACAAAAATTTTACTGTATGTTGACTGTATATAAACATGTAAGATAAGGAGGTAAATTTATGTAATTATCTAGAAGAATCTCAGAAATCATCTCCAACATGTTTGTCCTAATTTTCTTGATATCTCAGGGGAAAACTATTTCAGCTTAAATTATCTGGATAATTGATTTCACCTTATATTCCATTTTTATAACTATGTGTTAGTAGAGTGTTTTACAGATGAGGAAAATGAATTGCAGAGAGACTTAGTGTTTTCCAAAGACATAGAATTAGTTGCAAAATCAAGACTGAAAGTCCAGCTACTTCCTGGTCCAATTCTCTCTCCAAAATGTTGCCTCAGAGATCAGTAGAGAAGAGTGAAATCTGGCCTACTGCTCTGAGACTTTGGGACAGAGCTAAATACCTTGTAGAATCTGCATTTAAGGGGATGGTACTATCTGGACGCTTAGAAGGGGACTTTATTTTTTTTTAGGATTTATTTATTATTTATTTGAGAGAGAGAGAGCTTGCACGCTCACAAGTGACGGGGGTCGGGGGGTGGGGGGAGAGGGGGTCAGGGGGAGGGGCAGAAGGAGAGGGAGAGAGAAACCCAAGCAGACCCTGTGCTGAGTGCAGAGCCCAATGCGGGGCTCAATCTCACGATCCTGAGCCGAAACCAAGAGTCGGGCGCTTAACCGACCTTACCACCCAGGTGCCCAAGAAGGGGACTTTAAATCCATTCCACCATTACTTAACTAGGCACACTGAAAAAATATCTCCTCCCCACCTTCTCCTCTTGGATTATCTTCACTCTCTGATCTCTCTTCCCTTTGGAAATGCACGGCAGGTTTCAAAGAAAACTGCTAGTCTGGCCCATTCTAGTCCACTCCACCATGAGATAGCTGTCCTTCGGGTCCCAGAACTTCCCAAACATTCTGGCCGGGAGAGCCAACAGCCAGCATACTAGAACCCCAACTGGGCTATATCCTAGATTCCCTAAATAGTCCAATGCTTTGGTCCTGGTGTTTGCAAGATGCAATATGGGTGAAACCCCAGAATTTCTTTAGTGACGGCTTCATGACATT
>NW_028059332.1:0-397 GCF_054177405.1 Leptonychotes weddellii
GCCTGGGTGGCTCAGTCGTTAAGCGTCTGCCTTCGGCTCAGGTCATGATCACAGGGTCCTGGGATCGAGCCCCACATCGGGTTCTCCGCTCTGCGGGAAGCCTGCTTCTCCCTCTTCCACTCCCCCTGCTTGTGTTCCCTCTCTCGCTGTGTCTCTCTCTGTCAAATAAATAAAATCTTTAAAAAAAAAAAAAAAAAAAACACCGTGAAGTCCTCGTTGACTATAGTGGGTTAAACAGTGGTCACCAAAACGATATGTTCACATCTTAACCTCTAGAACCTGTGAATGTGGCTTTATTTGGATAAAGGGATCTTTGCAGATGTTACTAAGTTAAAGATCTTGAGGTGAGATCATCCTGGATTATCCAGGTGGGCCCTACACCAGTGACAGGTGCCCT
>NW_028059333.1:0-397 GCF_054177405.1 Leptonychotes weddellii
CTGGGTGGCTCAGTTGGTTAAGCGACTGCCTTCGGCTCAGGTCATGATCCTGGAGTCCCGGGATCGAGTCCCGCATCGGGCTCCCTGCTCGGCAGGGAGTCTGCTTCTCCCTCTGACCCTCCCCCCTCTCATGTGCTCTCTCTCATTCTCTCTCTCTCAAATAAATAAATAAAATCTTTAAAAAAAAAAAAAAAAAAAAGAAAGGAATGATCTAATATATTTTTCACCTTTTTAAATGCAGACTTAGAGTGTTTTACTTGTTTTTGAGATCTGAAGAATTAGTGCCACCCATATCTATTTTTGAAAAGACTAGATTAATTTTGAATTAATTTCTGAGTAGAAGCTCAGAGGAAGAAAAGACTAATTCTGTTGGTGCTGGGAAATGGGGAAGGTTTTC
>NW_028059334.1:0-397 GCF_054177405.1 Leptonychotes weddellii
CCCTGCCACACTGCTACGAGGCTCCACACTCCATCTTCCAGGAAACGCGGGGTCACAGATGAACTGACCTACCGAGAGCATGCAATGAATAAGCGGCAGAGCGCTCCCGCCAGCCCGCTGTCTCCTGTCCCGCCGTCCTGCTGTCCCCTGTCCCACCGTCCCGCTGTCCCCTGTTCCGCCATCCAGCTGTCCTGCTGTCCCCTGTCCCGCTGTCCCCTGTCCTGCCACCCCACTGTCCCCTGTCCCGCTGTCCCCTGTCCTGCCACCCCACTGTCCCCTGTCCCGCTGTCCCCGTCCCGCCGTCCTGCTGTCCCATCATCCTGCTGCCCCCTGTCCTGCTGTCCCGCTGTCCTGCTGTCCCCTGTCCTGCCGTTCCACTGTCCCCCTGTCCCGCTGT
>NW_028059335.1:0-397 GCF_054177405.1 Leptonychotes weddellii
ATGGACTCTGAAAAACAAACTGAGGGTTCTAGAGGGGAGGGGGGTGGGAGGATGGGTTGGCCTGGTGGTGGGTATTGAGGAGGGCACGTTCTGCATGGAGCACTGGGTGTTGTGCACGAACAATGAATCATGGAACACTTCATCTAGAACTAATGATGTAATGTATGGGGATTAACATAAGAATAAAAAAAAAAAAACAAAAAACTTGAGCTTCATTGACTTCATTTTTAAGTCCACTTCTTTGCAAAAAACTCTACAGTTAAAGGAAGTACAATAAATATCAAATCAAATATATACAAAGAAATTCACAGAAACTTTGGAAAGAAGAAAAAATCCTAAGTAGCTAGAGGAAAAAAAACTCAATTGCATAGAAAAAAATAACAGGCACAATAGACTT
>NW_028059336.1:0-397 GCF_054177405.1 Leptonychotes weddellii
AAGAAAGAGAAACACACTATTAGTGGCCTCTTGGAGGTCCCAAATCATGGGGAAGATCCCAAGAACAGGCAACTGCAATTCAGTTATAAGCAGGAACGCGCGGACACCTAAAATAGGCATCTAATCCAGACTGCAGTTCAGGGAAGTGATGTCTAAGCAGACACCTAAGAGGTGAAGGTGCGGTAAACCAGCAAAGGTCCTGAGGAGGTGTAGGGAGTGCCCCAGCCTGGACAAATTCCTAATTCAAGAGAAAACATGGCACCTCTGAGGGACTGTGAGGGTCCAGGGCTGCAATGCCTAGTTGTGTGGGTTGTGTCTTGCACAAGGTCACTGGGCCAAGGAGCAAGGGCTGAGGGCTGCCATGGAGCATGAGTCTGCCTTTCACACAATGAAGCTC
>NW_028059337.1:0-397 GCF_054177405.1 Leptonychotes weddellii
AGTATTAAATGTCATTAGTGGGAAATTAGGAGAAAAAAAAATCTGCACAGGCTCCTTACAGGGGCAATAATGAAAAAACAAACAGAAAACCAATGAGAACATTGACCTGGCAGGTCTCTGCAGGCTTTTCTGCTCATGTTTTATAAATGGGGGGCAAAATCAATTGTTAGAAGTAAATCTATAGCCCCAAATCTGTTACTTATTCCGAAATATGAATGGCCAAGAAAATATTCCACAGGGAAAATATTTAGGGAAACAGTTTCGTTTATATGAACTAAAAGGATTAAAAGCACTGATAATGGAATAATGCCATATAATTACATGCACATGTTTGGATGGAAGAAAACACATGAGAGTTTATAAGCCAAAATGTTAATAGAGTGGTCATTCTCTTTCT
>NW_028059338.1:0-397 GCF_054177405.1 Leptonychotes weddellii
ATGGAATTGTGAAAAAGTTCTCATTACTTGGAAGGAAAAGTAATTCAGTCTTTGTGAATCAGTTCATGCTGTTCTCTTTTAGGAAGACTCCGTCCTATAAAATGTATCTTGCCTTGCCTCTGTAATTGCCCTGTGTAACTTTTTGCCAAAGAATTCTGGCTAATTTTCAAAGTTCCATGGTTATGAAAAATAATTACTAGGGCGCCTGGGTGGCTCAGTTGGTTAAGCGACTGCCTTCGGCTCAGGTCATGATCCTGGAGTCCCTGGATCGAGTCCCGCATCGGGCTCCCTGCTCGGCGGGGAGTCTGCTTCTCCCTCTCCCACTCCCCGTTTGTGTTCCCTCTCTCGCTGTGTCTTTCTCTGTCAAATAAATAAATAAAATCTTTAAAAAAAAAAA
>NW_028059339.1:0-397 GCF_054177405.1 Leptonychotes weddellii
AACATGTATGAAGTTCTTAATAATAATGAAGAAAGCTTAACCTGTGGAATTGAACAACACAGTGGTGAAAATATCTCCCGAAGAAATGGAAATCTCACAGCTTTTTAAGAAAAATGTAATTAAAAGGTTAATCTATAATTGTGTTATAAAGTGAACTTGAATATCAGAATGTGTCTGAAAAAGCATTGTTCTCAAAAAATTCTCTGGAGACAATCTTTTTTAAAGTTTCACAGATTTGGACCAAGAAATTACTTTTCTTATATTTACATGATGGTAGTTCACTAAAATGACCTCAGTACCTGGCCAATTTCTATTAACATTGTATTATTATAGAGGTATTTTAAATTTTTCCTTCACTGAAATCTAAATGCACTGACAGTTTTAAGTCTATGAAAAT
>NW_028059340.1:0-397 GCF_054177405.1 Leptonychotes weddellii
CTCTTTAATACCCATCACCAGGCTAACCCATCCCCCCACCCCCTCCCCTCTAGAATCCTTAGTTTGTTTTTCAGAGTCCATAGTCTCTCATGGTTCGTCTCCCCCTCTGATTTCCCCCCTTTCATTCGGGAGAAGATATTTTCAAATGACATATCTGCTAAAGGGTTAGTATCCAAAATATGTAAAGAACTTACACAACTCAACACCAAAAAATTAAGTAATCTGATTAAAAATGGTCAGAAGACACGAAGAGATGTTTTTCCAAAGAAAGCATCCAGATGGCCAACAGACACATGAAAGGATGCTTAACATCACTAATCTTCAGGGAAATGCAAATCACAACCACAATGAGATATCACCTCACACTTCTCAGAATGGCTAAAATAAAAAACACAAG
>NW_028059341.1:0-397 GCF_054177405.1 Leptonychotes weddellii
ATTCAGGTCATGATCCCAGGGTCCTGGGATTGAGCCCCATGTCCGGTTCCCTGCTCAGCGGGAAGCCTGCTTCTCCCTCTCCCTCTGCTGCTCCCCCTGCTTGTGCCCTCTCTCTCTGTCAAACAAATATATAAAATCTTTTTTAAAAAAATGTGCTATAATAAGGTAGATACATATTGAAGTTCTTAGATAACCATGAAAAAATTAGAACTAAAAATATTCCAATTAGAGTTTGTCAGACTGGAGATAAATACCGAGATCTAGATCTAGGTCCATCTACCTACCTAACTACATACGTACCTACCTACCTATCTATCTAGCTGTCAGTCTAGAGAGAGAGAGGTGGTGAGGGGCACCCAACTATATATGTCATACAGAGCTGTATTTTAAATGTAAA